>NW_025319140.1:0-202037 GCF_017639315.1 Drosophila ananassae
CGCTCGGCAAGGCAGGAAGTTTCCAGATCGACCACGAACGAGTACATTTGCTGTTGGCAAGAGCACTAGCTCAGCATTGCGATCCTGGTTCATAACAGGGTTGATTGAGCGGGATGAGTGCGCAACAGAAACGGCACCGATGGGGCGGGAGACTCGTGCGGGTGAAATCTGCCCGCGAAGGTGCAACAAAATATGATGACGGTGATTGCACGTTGAACAGCGGGAAGCTGAGCATCCGCGAGCGAGATGGCCATCCTCCAGACAAACAAAACACCGAGCCAGACGCCGTACTTCGTCGTACCGTTCCTCAATTGTCAAAGCACTAAACTTTGAACAAGAAGGAAGCTCGTGCACCGAAATACCACACAGGGCGCATAGAGCAGGACGGGCGTTAATAACCATGCACGAAGATCGGTTATTCGAAGATCTACCTCGGCCCACTTGGTTAGTTGGTGGATACGCCGCCAAAGAGAAGTCGACGCATTCAAGAGTCCGGCACCTTTGCTTCAAGAATCGTGCCATGGACTCCCAAGACGGAAGGCTGTCGTTGCTTCCGGCGAGAGTGTCTTCCCACTTGGCTATTGTGGCAGGATCCAACTTCTGCAGGATAATCTGGATAAGCAAGCATCCTTGGATCTCGGCAGCTGATCCGGAACTCATAAAAGCACGCATATGCCCATTTAACCGATCCGATAGCTCTCCGCAGCATCCTTTCCCGGGTTGCGGCAGCAGCTCCAATAGTCTCAGCTCCAGACTCCATTCTTCAATTAAAATGCAACTTGTACCAACAACAACAAGGGCACTTTCTTGGCACTTTTAATGCTGATCACAATAATAATCCGGGATGAAATCACGTCGGGGTCACCAAATGTTGAGCTATCAGCGTTTTGATAGCAGCCGAATTAATAGACAAGGTTCAATTTTATAATTCAATTTATTGTGGGTCAATTTAACCCCAAAACAAATTCCGCGACCGAACCAAAACAATGCCGAATTACAAGTGCATAAAAACCTAAGAGCTTGCGCAGAAGCTCCACCAAAGCTCCCAAAGTGCATGCGCTACAAATACCAATAAAGCGCATGCGAAACTGGGAGACAAAACAGAGAAGAATACACGCTGACAACAACAGATGCAGCTAAGCATTTTATGATTATTTTAAATGCACTTTTTGGTGGCTGCTTGGCCCAACATAAAGTATTCAAAGAAACATGGATTCTAATCGAATCCGAATCAAAAGGCGACTATGACATGCATAGGATTTTTATCATTGAGCCCAACTCGATTTTATACCATGTCAGCTTAGTTTCCCTGTCCCATTTAGTATATATCCCCCATTTTAGTAAATATATTTTTTTTCTTTAATATTTTTTCTAGTATCTTTTCCATTTTTTTTTTCTTTCCTAACATATATATTTTTTTAAATATTTTTTTGTTAATATTTTTTTTAAATTGTTTTTTGATATTTTTTTTTTTGTTTTTTTTGTTTACCTCCCCATCCCCTCTTTTTTTTTGCTTTCGTAATTGTTTTGTAATTATTTTGTAATTCTTTATTGTACATTTTTTCTGTTTGTGCTACAGTTTTCGGGTGACGCGTATTCCGCTCTTTCCTCCGCGCACTCGAAAACTCTCCTGCTCCTGTCTTCTTTCTCCTCCTCCTGGCCTCTTCCTCCACTTTCTTTTGCAGCTCTGGCGGCCAGTTGTGCTCGGGCACCGCACCTCCGTCTCCTGCCGACTCCGCTCTTTTGAGCACCGGCCTAGGAGGCCTCTTCTCCGGGCAGGAAACTTGCCTCTCCAACCTCGGCCTTTCCGTCGGGGCCGGCCACACCCATGGACCTCGCGCCCATGACTCCTGCTCCTCCTCCTTCTTCTTCTCCTTTTGCCCTGCGGGTGCGGGGTGGGTGGCCTCGCCGGCTTGGCCACTCCCGTGGCCCCGTCATCCTTCTCAATCTTGCCTCCAGCTCCTCCTTCCTGGCCCACCGGCCCCGCCGGGTGGCCCTGCTCCGCTGGCATCTCCGGCATACCTCTCTTCGAAGCATTGCGGCACATCCAGCAGCTGCCTCCGCCTTCCATCGATGGACCGCTTCTTTGGCCATCTCCTCGGCCAACCTGCCTCTGGCCCTTGCCAGCGCCAGGGTTTCGTCCGCCTCCCTTCTCTCCTGGCTCCTCTTCCGTCTCCTTTGCCTCGTCAGTAGCTCCAAGCTGGGCCGGTGGTCCTCCTCCTCCGTCCTTGCTTTGCCCACCGGGATCGCCCTCACTTCGTTGGCCCCCTGGGCCATTACCCGGAGGACCCTCCTTGTGGCCTGGAGCCGCCGGATGTCCCATCCTGGCATGTCCAGTATCTTGAGGTCGCTTTTGTCGGAGGAGACTACTGGCGAAGCGTGCGATGACGTCGTGTCCATTGTTGTCTTGCTGGGTAAATAAAAGAAGGCCGGCCATTGTCCACCGCTGCCTTTTTATAGGCCTGCTGCCTGGAATAGATCCGTTCTAACAATTCTTTTGTCGTCCTTCCTGCTCCCGTTGTAGGTCTCTTCCTTTCTCCGTTTGTTTGGCTTTCGGCCGTTTCTTTCCCCCTTTTTTTGTTTGTGTGTTGACCTTATTGGTGTGTTGTGTTCTGCAGTTTTTTTCTTATTGTTGCCCTTATTGGTGATTGCACATTCTCCTTTTTCTTCTGCCCTACGCCTGCGGTGCCGATTCCTCGGCCTGGGCTTTTAGCTAACTTACGTGGGCTCTCTTCTCTTTCTACGGGCTCCCGTAACGTAGCACGGTGATCACCGGCGAAATGAAATTCGTCACTATGTATGGCCCGTCGTATCTCGGCGCTAGTTTCGCCGCGAAACCTTCGGCCGCTTTGGACAAAGTGTGCTCTTTTGCCCACACCGTGTCGCCGATCTTCGGGCTCCACTCCCGCCTCCTGAGGTTGTAGTGCGGAGCTTGCTCCTGCGCCGCGCGCTCCATGTTCCTCCGCACCAGCTCGAACACTTCCTGTAATTCTGTGGCATTTTCTAAGGGGGTGGCTTGTGCTTCTCCTGTCCCCAATGCCCGTTTGTCGAGTATCGCTTTCGGCATTCTTGGTTCTCTGCCTTGGGTTAAGAAGCATGGTGCACGCTCGAGTTCACCGCCAGCATTAATTCTGGCCAGTGTTCGTCCCATGTCCTTTGATCATTGCCTGCAAACTAGGCGATCATCATCATAACCATCCTGTTTGCCGTTCGTAGGGTTTTCCTGCGGCGTGTATGGTGCGGTAAACTGATGAACTCCAAGCTCCTCGAGAAATTTTTTTAAGCTCCTACTGGTGAACTGGACACCATTGTCTGTCACCATCATCTTTGGCACCCCGTATCTTGCGATGATCCTTTCGCCGATTGCCTTCTGCAGCGTCTCCGTTGTGGCTTTCCGCATTGGGACCATTTCTGTCCATTTTGAAAACCGATCGATCATCACCAAAAGCATGGTGTTTCCATGCTTGGACCTCGGCAATGGTCCCACGAAGTCCGCACATACCGTCGCCTACGGCTGCTCTGGAACCTGTGTCGGCATTTTCCCTGCGGCCTGCATCTGGCTTGGTTTATACCACATGCATGTCTCGCACTTTCTGACATAGTTCCTTACGTCCCTTTGCATCCCTGGCCAGAAGTACCTTGCTGCTAATTTCGCAATCGTTTTCCTTCCGCCTAGATGTCCCGCTGTTGGTGCGTCGTGGTTCTCCTTCAGCACCTGTTGCCTCATGTCCATCGGCACACATAGTTGCATTCTGTGTCTGCATTCTGTGTCTTCGATTGCTGTGGCACTCCTCAGCTTCTCCACTATCGGCTGGCGGGAAAGTGCATCCGTGACTACGTTCAGCTTGTCTTTTCCTTTCTGATAACGTAATCGTACTGTTGCAACTCGAGGACCCATCTCGCGATCCTTCCAAGTGGGCTTTCTATATTGTTCAACCATTTCAGCGCCATGTGATCCGTGATCACGTCGAACTGGTACCTCTCCAGGTATGGTCTCATCTGCCGAATGGCCCATATTATTGCCAGGCACTCTTTCTGCGTTGCCGAGTAATTCTTCTCCGCGCCCTTATCCGTGTCCTGCGTCAGTACTGCACCCACGCCGTAGTCGCTGGCATCTGTTTGCAGCACAAACTTCTTCGTGAAATCGGGGCATGCCAGCACTGGATCCTCTGCTAAACGCGACTTTAACTTCTCAAACGCCTCTTGGTGTCTTGCCGTCCACTCCCACTTTGTTCCCTTTCGTAGGAGATCTTTCAACGGCCTTGCGATCCCAGCGAAATCAGGGGCGAATCGCCGATACCACGACGCCATCCCGATGAATTGCCGTTTGTCGGGGGTTCCAATTCAGTAATCGCTGCGACTTTTCCCGGATCCATACCAATCTCTTCACTTATTATCCGGTGGCCCAGGAACAACAGCTCTTCCCTGAAGAAATGACACTTGTCTGTGTTTATTCTTAAGTTTGCCGCCTTCAGTCTTCGGAACAGTCTTAGGTCTGATTCCCTTTGTGCTGTTGAATGTGCAGTTTTTCCTTCCGATGTATTTTTCTCCTTCATCTTTTTCCATATCAGTATATATACTTTTTAAATATATATTTTTTTTCTTTAATATTTTTTCTAGTATCTTTTCCATTTCTTCCTCTTTTCTATTTTTTTTGATATTTTTTTGTTAATATTTTTTAAAATTTTTTTTGTTGATATATTTGTCGGAGAGGAGGTAATTCAGTCTCTCGTTAGACATTAGACTTTAAGGTGTGACCATTGGTCGAGTAGGAATATATCAGTCCTGGTATGATGAGGACTTAGTTTGCGAACTAAGGCCGTGTGTGGCTTCGTTGTGTTGTTAGATCTGGTCCTTCTTTCTTTTTCATCTCTGCTTGGTATCGAGCTAGACGTGTGGACTTCACTGCTGACATAATTTGACAAAAGATGAGCAACAAAGGCAACGAGGACTCGCTGCATCAGCCAGAACATGGTATGGAACACCACCAGGGGAACGAACAAAGAAATCCCGAGACCCCGCGAGGAGAAGGCTTAACTTCTCCGACATCAGAAGTGGGATACGGCCCTAACCAAACTACTTCTAGAGACGTATTCGCTCTGTTAGAACAACAAAATCGGAACTTTCTGGAACTGGTTAAGAGGCTACAGATGCCGGCGAGTGAGTTGCAACCGACTAGCGAGATTTGCCTGCCGAAATATAATCCGGACGTTGCTGGTGTGGATGCCACGCAGTGGTGCGCTACGGTCGACATCATCTTACGAGAAAAACCATTAAGTGACAGCGCTCTTATATTAGCGTTAAGTAAAGCTTTGGAAGGCACAGCGGCGCAATGGTTATCCCAAATATGTTACCCGGGAATAACTTGGCAACAGTTTCGGCAATTGTTTGAGCAGCGATACGAGACTTCAGAGACGCCGGCCGCCGTCATTTTAAATCTTCTTAATAGCCGTCCAAGCAATGGCGAAAGCCTGCCTGTTTTTGCAAGTCGCTGTGTGACGTCACTGTGCACAAAACTTCGCAATTTGAGTTCAGAACAAATTTCCATCGCGTTGGTTCTTGGGCACATGGCTAATTTCGACCGGCGTTTGCAGCGAATGATACACACAACGCATGTTAGCAATCGACGAGAATTGCAAGCGGAGTTGCAAGTATTCTCAGCGCTAAGAGAGCGCCCTATTGCAACGAACTGGGAACCAGAGACGAAGCGAGCTAAAACTGCGGAAATCAAATGTTACCAGTGTGGAAAACTAGGCCACAAAAAGCAAGACTGTAGATCCGGATCCCAGGTTTCGACAACTGGAAAGGAGTGGCGGTCAGCGCAGCCACGTCATGGAAGGACTAACGTAACGTGCTACAGATGTCAGGAGCCGGGACACATAGCCACTAATTGTCAAAAAAAAGTGCAGAACGCTGGATTGGGAGTCAGAACAGAAAAAAGAGTGGAGCTATGCGCTATAGTGGAGCCTCAATCGAGTATGCTGGTCAATGGTGAGAGATTTCCAATAACATTTGATTCGGGAGCTGAGTGCTCATTAATTAAGGAAAGCGTTTCTAATAAGTTAGCTGGTAAGAGAATTCATAGCGTTATTTCTTTAAAGGGGATAGGTAATGCCAATATCTATAGTACCTCTCAAGTTGAATCAAACATCATGATCGATGGCAACTCTTTGGTTGTTTTGTTTCATATAGTACCAGACGAATGTATGAAAAATAATATTGTAATCGGCAGAGAAATATTAGCTCAAGGGTTTACAGTAGAAGTCTCCTATGATAATTTTAAAATTGTTCAATCTAAAGTTGTAAACATTTGTGAAACCGTTCAACCTATTAATTTTGATAATATTGAAACGGAAGTGGTTGAAAATGAAAAAGAAATTTTAATATCATTGCTAAAGCAACATTCCCTATCTTTTGTCGAAGGCACTCCACAAACACGTGTGAATACTGGGGAAATGCATATTCGTTTGATTGATTCGACTAAGACTGTGCAAAGGCGACCATATAGGTTTAGTCCAAGCGAACGGGAGTTAGTACGTGATAAAATTAAAGAATTGATCGAATATAAAATTATCAGGCCTAGTAACTCACCATTTGCGAGTCCTGCATTATTAGTAAAGAAGAAAAACGGTTCAGCAAGACTTTGCGTTGATTATAGAGAATTAAATAAGAATACCGTAGCTGATAAGTTTCCTTTACCGCTAATATCAGATCAAATAGCTAGACTTAGGGGAGCTAAATATTTCACTTCTCTTGACATGGCTAGCGGGTATTATCAGATTTCAATGCACCCTGAATCAATAGAATATACAGCTTTTGTTACCCCTGATGGGCTGTACGAATTTCTTGCGATGCCTTTTGGGTTAAAAAACGCACCTTCAGTGTTTCAGAGAGCTGTATTAAAGGCACTCGGTAGTCTTGCTCATTCGTTTGTAATTGTTTATATGGATGACATATTAATTGTTTCAGAAACGAAGGAAGAAGCGTATGAACGTTTGAAACTTGTATTAGACGTTTTAGTGAAGGCAGGATTCACTTTTAACATTTCTAAGTGCTTTTTCTTGAGAACTTCAGTGCGTTATCTGGGCTATGAGATACAAGCGGGGGAGATACGTCCAAATTCTAACAAAATAGAATCACTAGTGGCGTTGCCTCCACCAAAGTCAGTTGCTTCGTTAAGACAGTTCATTGGGTTAGCGTCTTATTTTCGTCAATTCATTCCAGGGTTTTCTCAACTGATGAAGCCTTTATATTTTCTCACGTCTGAAAAGATTAAATTTGATTGGCAAACACAACATGAACAAATTCGCAGTAAAATCATAAGAGTGTTAACAAATAAGCCTGTTTTGATTATTTTCGACCCTCAATTTCCCATAGAACTGCATACCGACGCCAGCTCTATCGGGTATGGTGCCATCCTTTTGCACCGCATAAACTCTAAACCCCATGTGGTTGAATACTTTAGCAGAACAACTAGCCCCTGCGAGTCTAGATATACATCATATGAATTGGAAACGTTGGCCGTTGTGAATGCAGTGAAACATTTTCGTCACTATCTACATGGGAGAAAATTCGTAATTTTTACTGACTGCAACTCAATCAAATCTTCTCAAAATAAAGTCGAGTTGTCACCTAGGATTTATCGATGGTGGGAGTTCCTACAAACATTTGAATTCGAAATTGAATACAGGAAAGGTAAACGTATGGCACACGTTGACTTTTTATCTAGGAATCCGGTGTGTCAAAAAAATAAATCAATACCAAATAAAGTAGAAGAAAAACGAATTGACTTAATAGAAATATCGGAGAACTGGATACTGGTGGAACAACAAAAGGATCCAGAAATATCAGAAATCTTAACTAAGTTGAAGAATGACGATTTACCATTAGCACTAGTTGCCACTTATGAAATTAGGTCAAATGTTTTGTATAGAAAGATTCAAAGGAATTCAAGAACTCGTTGTTTACCTGTAGTTCCTCGTACTTTTCGCTGGTCAGTTATAAATCAGGTGCATGAGTCTATCATGCATTTAGGTTGGGAGAAAACACTTGATAAAGTGTATGATCATTACTGGTTTTCAGGTATGGCAAAATATGTTCGAAGATTCGTGGAAAACTGCATTACATGCAGAGTGTCTAAGGGTACGTCAGGAAAACCTCAAATGGAATTACACCCAATTCCAAAAATAAGCATTCCTTGGCACACTGTTCACATAGATATTTCGGGAAAATTGAGCGGAAAAAGCGATCGTAAGGAATATATTATTGTACAAATCGACGCTTTTACAAAATACGTTTATCTATATCATTCCTTTTCCTTGGATGCTAATACTTGTATAAACGCAATGAAATCTTCGATTGCCATTTTTGGCGTACCAACACGTTTAATTGCCGATCAGGGGCGCAGTTTCACGGGCACAAAGTTTGCGCAATTTTGTTCTAGCCAAAAAATAAAACTACATTTAATTGGAACGGGCGCAAGTCGAGCCAACGGTCAAGTTGAAAGGGTCATGAGTACACTGAAGAATCTTTTGACGGCTGTTGAGACAAGCTCTAGATCGTGGCAGGACGCACTAGGGGATGTACAGTTAGCTCTTAACTGTACAGTTAATCGTAGCACTAAGTGTAGTCCTTTAGAACTTTTGATTGGTAAAGTTGGGCGACCACTAGGGTTGATACCTATTTGTGATACGGAAGATGAAATTGACAAGATTAAATCAAGGGATTTGGCCACTAAGAACATGGAGGACGCCGCTAAATATGAGAAGATAAAATTCGATAAAAATAAGGCTAAAGTAATAAGGTTCTGTGTGGGGGACTTTGTGCTGCTTAAAAACAGCGAGAGACAGCAAACTAAATTAGATCCTAAGTTCAGAGGACCCTTTTTGGTGGTCGAGGTATTGGACGGAGACCGATACGTTTTAAAGTCTACACAGAACAATAGGCGTTACAAGTATCCACACGAAAGTTTGCGAAAGTTACCGGCAGTGCAAATTCCAGAAGAGCTTGATGTAAATTACAAAGAACAATATCAGTTGGAAAAGTCTGTTGAAAAAGAAAGTGTTCGTGAAGCTATGTGATTGGCGATGGACGAGAGTTGCTTTAGAAATGTGTTTGATGAATTCGTGAAGCCATGTGATTGGTGATGGACGAGAGTTGCATTAGAAATATGTTTGATGAATTCGTGAAGCCATGTGATTGGTGATGGACGAGAGTTGCATTAGAAATATGTTTGATGAATTCGTGAAGCCAACTGTTGGGCGATGGACGAGTAATGAGATTGATGAATTCGTGAAGCCAACTGTTGGGCGATGGACGAGTAATGAGATTGATGAATTCGTGAAGCCAACTGTTGGGCGATGGACGAGTAATGAGATTGATGAATTCGTGAAGCCAACTGTTGGGCGATGGACGAGTAATGAGATTGATGAATTCGTGAAGCCAACTGTTGGGCGATGGACGAGTAATGAGATTAATGAATTTGTGGACAATTTAATTTGTTAGAAAATGGGTGTAGCCAATGTGTTTGGTGAAGAATTTAAAAATCGGCTTGTAAAAGTTTAGTTATGTATTTTGGATTACGAAGTAACTATTTTAACTGATTAATGTATAATTTGAAAATGATTTATTGATTCTTTGTATGGAAATGGTTTATTAGAGAACATAAGAGATATGTTAAAAATAGAAGTTCAGTTATGTTAATGAACATTATATGAAGTTAAGATTATGTGATTAAGTTCTTTGAAAGCATTTAATAAAATTATAAAGTGGAATGAAATTCAGATGTTGATTATAGACACGAGGACGTGTATATGTCAGGATGGCCGTGTCGGAGAGGAGGTAATTCAGTCTCTCGTTAGACATTAGACTTTAAGGTGTGACCATTGGTCGAGTAGGAATATATCAGTCCTGGTATGATGAGGACTTAGTTTGCGAACTAAGGCCGTGTGTGGCTTCGTTGTGTTGTTAGATCTGGTCCTTCTTTCTTTTTCATCTCTGCTTGGTATCGAGCTAGACGTGTGGACTTCACTGCTGACATAATTTGACAAAAGATGAGCAACAAAGGCAACGAGGACTCGCTGCATCAGCCAGAACATGGTATGGAACACCACCAGGGGAACGAACAAAGAAATCCCGAGACCCCGCGAGGAGAAGGCTTAACTTCTCCGACATATTTTTGTTTACCTCCCCATCCCCTTTTTTTTTGCTTTCGTAATTGTTTTGTAATTATTTTGTAATTCTTTATTGTACATTTTTTCTGTTTGGGTTACAGTTTTCTGGTGACGCGTATTCCGCTCTGTCCTCCGCGCACCCGAAAACTCTCCTGCCCCACCCGCTCCGGCCCGTCTTCTTTCTCCTCCTCCTGGCCTCTTCCTCCACTTTCTTTTGCAGCTCTGGCGGCCAGTTGTGCTCGGGCACCGCTCCTCCGTCTCCTGCCGACTCCGCTCTTTTGAGCACCTAGGAGGCCTCTTCTCTGGGCAGGAAACTTTCCACTCCAACCTCGGCCTTTCCGTCGGGGCCGGCCACACCCATGGACCTCGCGCCCATGACTCCTGCTCCTCCTCCTTCTCCTTCTCCTTCTGCCCTGCGGGTGCGGGGTGGGTGGCCTCGCCGGCTTGGCCACTCCCGTGGCCCCGTTATCCTACTCAATCTTGCCTCCAGCTCCTCCTTCCTGGCCCACCGGCCCCGCCGGGTGGCCCTGCTCCGCTGGCATCTCCGGCGCACCTCTCTTCGGAGCATTGCGGCACACCCAGCAGCTGCCTCCGCCTTCCATCGACGGACCGCTTCTTTGGCCATCTCCTCGGCCAACCTGCCTCTGGCCCTTGCCAGCGCCAGGGTTTCGTCCGCCTCCCTTCTCTCCTGGCTCCTCTTCCGTCTCCTTTGCCTCGTCAGCAGCTCCAAGTTGGGCCGGTGGTCCTCCTCCTCCGTTCTTGCTTTGCCCACCGGGATCGCCCTCACTCCGTTGGCCCCCTGGGCCATCACCCGGAGGACCCTCCTTGTGGCCTGGAGCCGCCGGATGTCCCATCCTGGCATGTCCAGTATCTTGAGGTCGCTTTTGTCGGAGGAGACTACTGGCGAAGCGTGCGATGACGTCGTGTCCATTGTTGTCTTACTGGGTAAATAAAAGAAGGCCGGCCATTGTCCACCGCTGCCTTTTTATAGGCCTGCTGCCTGGAATAGATCCGTTCTAACAATTCTTTTGTTCTCCTTCCTGCTCCCGTTGTAGGTCTTTTCCTTTCTCCGTTTGTTTGGCTTTCGGCCGTTTCTTTCCCCCTTTTTTTTTGTGTGTTGACATTATTGGTGTGTTGTGTTCTGTAGTTTTTTTCTTATTGTTGCCCTTATTGGTGATTGCACGTTCTTCTTTTTCTTCTGCCCTACGCCTGCGGTGCTGATTCCTCGGCCTGGGCTTTTAGCTCACTTACGTGGGCTCTCTTCTCTTTCTACGGGCTCCCGTAACGTAGCACGGTGATCACCGGCGAAATGAAATTCGTCACTATGTATGGCCCGTCGTATCTCGGCGCTAGTTTCGCCGCGAAACCTTCGGCCGCTTTGGACAAAGTGTGCTCTTTTGCCCACACCGTGTCGCCGATCTTCGGGCTCCACTCCCGCCTCCTGAGGTTGTAGTGCGGAGCTTGCTCCTGCGCCGCGCGCTCCATGTTCCTCCGCACCAGCTCGAACACTTCCTGTAATTCTGTGGCATTTTCTAAGGGGGTGGCTTGTGCTTCTCCTGTCCCCAATGCCCGTTTGTCGAGTATCGCTTTCGGCATTCTTGGTTCTCTGCCTTGGGTTAAGAAGCATGGTGCACGCTCGAGTTCACCGCCAGCATTAATTCTGGCCAGTGTTCGTCCCATGTCCTTTGATCATTGCCTGCAAACTAGGCGATCATCATCTTAACCATCCTGTTTGCCGTTCGTAGGGTTTTCCTGCGGCGTGTATGGTGCGGTAAACTGATGACGAACTCCAAGCTCCTCGAGAAATTTTTTTAAGCTCCTACTGGTGAACTGGACACCATTGTCTGTCACCATCATCTTTGGCACCCCGTATCTTGCGATGATCCTTTCGCCGATTGCCTTCTGCAGCGTCTCCGTTGTGGCTTTCCGCATTGGGACCATTTCTGTCCATTTTGAAAACCGATCGATCATCACCAAAAGCATGGTGTTTCCATGCTTGGACCTCGGCAATGGTCCCACGAAGTCCGCACATACCGTCGCCTACGGCTGCTCTGGAACCTGTGTCGGCATTTTCCCTGCGGCCTGCATCTGGCTTGGTTTATACCACATGCATGTCTCGCACTTTCTGACATAGTTCCTTACGTCCCTTTGCATCCCTGGCCAGAAGTACCTTGCTGCTAATTTCGCAATCGTTTTCCTTCCGCCTAGATGTCCCGCTGTTGGTGCGTCGTGGTTCTCCTTCAGCACCTGTTGCCTCATGTCCATCGGCACACATAGTTTCCACGATGCTACTTCCTCGCTCCCGGCTCTGTGTGGAACATGTCGGTAAATCAGGCCTGCCTCCTCAACGTATTCCGGATATTTCTGTGGGTTTTCCTTTATCTTCTTCTTCAGTGAGCTTATCCAAATGCATTCTGTGTCTTCGATTGCTGTGGCACTCCTCAGCTTCTCCACTATCGGCTGGCGGGTAAGTGCATCCGCGACTACGTTCAGCTTGCCTTTTCCTTTGCTGATAACGTAATCGTACTGTTGCAACTCGAAGACCCATCTCGCGATCCTTCCAAGTGGGCTTTCTATATTGTTCAACCATTTCAGCGCCATGTGATCCGTGATCACGTCGAACTCGTACCTCTCCAGGTATGGTCTCATCTGCCGAATGGCCCATATTATTGCCAGGCACTCTTTCTGCGTTGCCGAGTAATTCTTCTCCGCGCCCTTATCCGTGTCCTGCGTCAGTACTGCACCCACGCCGTAGTCGCTGGCATCTGTTTGCAGCACAAACTTCTTCGTGAAATCGGGGCATGCCAGCACTGGATCCTCTGCTAAACGCGACTTTAACTTCTCAAACGCCTCTTGGTGTCTTGCCGTCCACTCCCACTTTGTTCCGTTTCGTAGGAGATCGTTCAACGGCCTTGCGATCCCAGCGAAATCAGGGGCGAATCGGCGATACCACGACGCCATCCCGATGAATTGCCGTTTGTCGGGGGTTCCAATTCAGTAATCGCTGCGACTTTTCCCGGATCCATACCAATCCCTTCACTTATTATCCGGTGGCCCAGGTACAACAGCTCTTCCCTGAAGAAATGGCACTTGTCTGTGTTTATTCTTAAGTTTGCTGCCTTCAGTCTTCGGAACACTTCCTTCAAATTTGCCATATGCTCCTCCTTCGTGCGTCCGATTCCCTTTGAGCTGTTGAATGTGCAGTTTTTCCTTCCGATGTATTTTTTCTCCTTCATCTTTTTCCATATCAGTATATATACTTTTTAAATATATATTTTTTTTCTTTAATATTTTTTCTAGTATCTTTTCCATTTCTTCCTCTTTTCTATTTTTTTTGATATTTTTTTGTTAATATTTTTTAAAATTTTTTTTTTGGATATTTTTTTTTTTTGTTTTTTTTTTGTGTTTACCTCCCCATCCCCTTTTTTTTTGCTTTCGTAATTGTTTTGTAATTATTTTGTAATTCTTTATTGTACACTTTTTCTGTTTGTGGTACAGTTTTCGGGTGACGCGTATTCCGCTCTGTCCTCCGCGCACCCGAAAACTCTCCTGCCCCACCTGCTAGACCACGCTCCACCGGCCCGTGTTCTTTCTCCTCCTCCAGGCCTCTTCCTCCACTTTCTTTTGCAGCTCTGGCGGCCAGTTGTGCTCGGGCACCGCTCCTCCGTCTCCTGCCGACTCCGCTCTTTTGAGCACCTAGGAGGCCTCTTCTCTGGGCAGGAAACTTTCCACTCCAACCTCGGCCTTTCCGTCGGGGCCGGCCACACCCATGGACCTCGCGCCCATGACTCCTGCTCCTCCTCCTTCTCCTTCTCCTTCTGCCCTGCGGGTGCGGGGTGGGTGGCCTCGCCGGCTTGGCCACTCCCGTGGCCCCGTTATCCTACTCAATCTTGCCTCCAGCTCCTCCTTCCTGGCCCACCGGCCCCGCCAGGTGGCCCTGCTCCGCTGGCATCTCCGGCCCACCTCTCTTCGGAGCATTGCGGCACACCCAGCAGCTGCCTCCGCCTTCCATCGACGGACCGCTTCTTTGGCCATCTCCTCGGCCAACCTGCCTCTGGCCCTTGCCAGCGCCAGGGTTTCGTCCGCCTCCCTTCTCTCCTGGCTCCTCTTCCGTCTCCTTTGCCTCGTCAGCAGCTCCAAGTTGGGCCGGTGGTCCTCCTCCTCCGTTCTTGCTTTGCCCACCGGGATCGCCCTCACTCCGTTGGCCCCCTGGGCCATCACCCGGAGGACCCTCCTTGTGGCCTGGAGCCGCCGGATGTCCCATCCTGGCATGTCCAGTATCTTGAGGTCGCTTTTGTCGGAGGAGACTACTGGCGAAGCGTGCGATGACGTCGTGTCCATTGTTGTCTTACTGGGTAAATAAAAGAAGGCCGGCCATTGTCCACCGCTGCCTTTTTATAGGCCTGCTGCCTGGAATAGATCCGTTCTAACAATTCTTTTGTTCTCCTTCCTGCTCCCGTTGTAGGTCTTTTCCTTTCTCCGTTTGTTTGGCTTTCGGCCGTTTCTTTCCCCCTTTTTTTTTGTGTGTTGACATTATTGGTGTGTTGTGTTCTGTAGTTTTTTTCTTATTGTTGCCCTTATTGGTGATTGCACGTTCTTCTTTTTCTTCTGCCCTACGCCTGCGGTGCTGATTCCTCGGCCTGGGCTTTTAGCTCACTTACGTGGGCTCTCTTCTCTTTCTACGGGCTCCCGTAACGTAGCACGGTGATCACCGGCGAAATGAAATTCGTCACTATGTATGGCCCGTCGTATCTCGGCGCTAGTTTCGCCGCGAAACCTTCGGCCGCTTTGGACAAAGTGTGCTCTTTTGCCCACACCGTGTCGCCGATCTTCGGGCTCCACTCCCGCCTCCTGAGGTTGTAGTGCGGAGCTTGCTCCTGCGCCGCGCGCTCCATGTTCCTCCGCACCAGCTCGAACACTTCCTGTAATTCTGTCGCATTTTCTAAGGGGGTGGCTTGTGCTTCTCCTGTCCCCAATGCCCGTTTGTCGAGTATCGCTTTCGGCATTCTTGGTTCTCTGCCTTGGGTTAAGAAGCATGGTGCACGCTCGAGTTCACCGCCAGCATTAATTCTGGCCAGTGTTCGTCCCATGTCCTTTGATCATTGCCTGCAAACTAGGCGATCATCATCTTAACCATCCTGTTTGCTGTTCGTAGGGTTTTCCTGCGGCGTGTATGGTGCGGTAAACTGATGACAAACTCCAAGCTCCTCGAGAAATTTTTTTAAGCTCCTACTGGTGAACTGGACACCATTGTCTGTCACCATCATCTTTGGCACCCCGTATCTTGCGATGATCCTTTCGCCAATTGCCTTCTGCAGCGTCTCCGTTGTGGCTTTCCGCATTGGGACTATTTCTGTCCATTTTGAAAACCGATCGATCATCACCAAAAGCATGGTGTTTCCATGCTTGGACCTCGGCAATGGTCCCACGAAGTCCGCACATACCGTCGCCTACGGCTGCTCTGGAACCTGTGTCGGCATTTTCCCTGCGGCCTGCATCTGGCTTGGTTTATTTCACATGCATGTCTCGCACTTTCTGACATAGTTCCTTACGTCCCTTTGCATCCCTGGCCAGAAGTACCTTGCTGCTAATTTCGCAATCGTTTTCCTTCCGCCTAGATGTCCCGCTGTTGGTGCGTCGTGGTTCTCCTTCAGCACCTGTTGCCTCATGTCCATCGGCACACATAGTTTCCACGATGCTACTTCCTCGCTCCCGGCTCTGTGTGGAACATGTCGGTAAATCAGGCCTGCCTCCTCAACGTATTCCGGATATTTCTGTGGGTTTTCCTTTATCTTCTTCTTCAGTGAGCTTATCCAAATGCATTCTGTGTCTTCGATTGCTGTGGCACTCCTCAGCTTCTCCACTATCGGCTGGCGGGTAAGTGCATCCGCGACTACGTTCAGCTTGCCTTTTCCTTTGCTGATAACGTAATCGTACTGTTGCAACTCGAAGACCCATCTCGCGATCCTTCCAAGTGGGCTTTCTATATTGTTCAACCATTTCAGCGCCATGTGATCCGTGATCACGTCGAACTCGTACCTCTCCAGGTATGGTCTCATCTGCCGAATGGCCCATATTATTGCCAGGCACTCTTTCTGCGTTGCCGAGTAATTCTTCTCCGCGCCCTTATCCGTGTCCTGCGTCAGTACTGCACCCACGCCGTAGTCGCTGGCATCTGTTTGCAGCACAAACTTCTTCGTGAAATCGGGGCATGCCAGCACTGGATCCTCTGCTAAACGCGACTTTAACTTCTCAAACGCCTCTTGGTGTCTTGCCGTCCACTCCCACTTTGTTCCGTTTCGTAGGAGATCGTTCAACGGCCTTGCGATCCCAGCGAAATCAGGGGCGAATCGGCGATACCACGACGCCATCCCGATGAATTGCCGTTTGTCGGGGGTTCCAATTCAGTAATCGCTGCGACTTTTCCCGGATCCATACCAATCCCTTCACTTATTATCCGGTGGCCCAGGTACAACAGCTCTTCCCTGAAGAAATGGCACTTGTCTGTGTTTATTCTTAAGTTTGCTGCCTTCAGTCTTCGGAACACTTCCTTCAAATTTGCCATATGCTCCTCCTTCGTGCGTCCGATTCCCTTTGAGCTGTTGAATGTGCAGTTTTTCCTTCCGATGTATTTTTTCGCCTTCATCTTTTTCCATATCAGTATATATACTTTTTAAATATATATTTTTTTTCTTTAATATTTTTTCTAGTATCTTTTCCATTTCTTCCTCTTTTCTATTTTTTTTGATATTTTTTTGTTAATATTTTTTAAAATTTTTTTTTTGATATTTTTTTTTTTGTTTTTTTTTTTGTGTTTACCTCTCCATCCCCTTTTTTTTTGCTTTCGTAATTGTTTTGTAATTATTTTGTAATTCTTTATTGTACATTTTTTCTGTTTGTGTTACAGTTTTCGGGTGACGCGTATTCCGCTCTGTCCTCCGCGCACCCGAAAACTCTCCTGCCCCACCTGCTAGACCACGCTCCACCGGCCCGTGTTCTTTCTCCTCCTCCAGGCCTCTTCCTCCACTTTCTTTTGCAGCTCTGGCGGCCAGTTGTGCTCGGGCACCGCTCCTCCGTCTCCTGCCGACTCCGCTCTTTTGAGCACCGGCCTAGGAGGCCTCTTCTCCGGGCAGGAAACTTGCCTCTCCAACCTCGGCCTTTCCGTCGGGGCCGGCCACACCCATGGACCTCGCGCCCATGACTCCTGCTCCTCCTCCTTCTCCTTCTGCCCTGCGGGTGCGGGGTGGGTGGCCTCGCCGGCTTGGCCACTCCCGTGGCCCCGTTATCCTTCTCAATCTTGCCTCCAGCTCCTCCTTCCTGGCCCACCGGCCCCGCCGGGTGGCCCTGCTCCGCTGGCATCTCCGGCCCACCTCCCTTCTCTCCTGGCTCCTCCTCTGTCTCCTTTGCCTCGTCAGCAGCTCCAAGCTGGGCCGGTGGTCCTCCTCCTCCGTTCTTGCTTTGCCCACCGGGATCGCCCTCACTCCGTTGGCCCCCTGGGCCATCACCCGGAGGACCCTCCTTGTGGCCTGGAGCCGCCGGATGTCCCATCCTGGCATGTCCAGTATCTTGAGGTCGCTTTTGTCGGAGGAGACTACTGGCGAAGCGTGCGATGACGTCGTGTCCATTGTTGTCTTGCTGGGTAAATAAAAGAAGGCCGGCCATTGTCCACCGCTGCCTTTTTATAGGCCTGCTGCCTGGAATAGATCCGTTCTAACGATTCTTTTGTCCTCCTTCCTGCTCCCGTTGTAGGTCTCTTCCTTTCTCCGTTTGTTTGGCTTTCGGCCGTTTCTTTCCCCCTTTTTCTTGATGTTGACATTATTGATGTGTTGTGTTCTGTAGGTTTTTTCTTATTGTTGCCCTTATTGGTGATTGCATGTTCTCCTTTTTCTTCTGCCCTACGTGGGCTCTCTTCTCTTTCTTCGTGCTCCCGTGACGTAGCACGGTGATCACCGGCAAAATGAAATTCGTCACTATGTATGGCCCGTCGTATCTCGGCGCTAGTTTCGCCGCGAAACCTTCGGCCGCTTTGGACAAAGTGTGCTCTTTTGCCCACACCGTGTCGCCGATCTTCGGGCTCCACTCCCGCCTCCTGAGGTTGTAGTGCGGAGCTTGCTCCTGCGCAGCGCGCTCCATGTTCCTCCGCACCAGCTCGAACACTTCCTGTAATTCTGTCGCATTTTCTAAGGGGGTGGCTTGTGCTTCTCCTGTCCCCAATGCGCGTTTGTCGAGTATCGCTTTCGGCATTCTTGGTTCTCTGCCTTGGGTTAAGAAGCATGGTGCACGCTCGAGTTCACCGCCAGCATTAATTCTGGCCAGTGTTCGTCCCATGTCCTTTGATCATTGCCTGCAAACTAGGCGATCATCATCTTAACCATCCTGTTTGCCGTTCGTAGGGTTTTCCTGCGGCGTGTATGGTGCGGTAAACTGATGACAAACTCCAAGCTCCTCGAGAAATTTTTTAAAGCTCCTACTGGTGAACTGGACACCATTGTCTGTCACCATCACCTTTGGCACCCCGTATCTTGCGATGATCCTTTCGCCGATTGCCTTCTGCAGCGTCTCCGTTGTGGCTTTCCGCATTGGGACCATTTCTGTCCATTTTGAAAACCGATCGATCATCACCAAAAGCTTGGTGTTTCAATACTTGGACCTCGGCAATGGTCCCACGAAGTCCGCACATACCGTCGCCTACGGCTCCTCTGGGACCTGTGTCGGCATTTTCCCTGCGGCCTGCATCTGGCTTGGTTTATACCGCATGCATGTCTCGCACTTTCTGACATAGTTCCTTACGTCCCTTTGCATCCCTGGCCAGAAGTTCCTTGCTGCTAATTTCGCAATCGTTTTCCTTCCGCCTAGATGTCCCGCTGTTGGTGCGTCGTGGTTCTCCTTCAGCACCTTTTGCATCATGTCCATCGGCACACATAGTTTCCACGATGCTACTTCCTCGCTCCCGGCTCTGTGTGGAACATGTCGGTAAATCAGGCCTGCCTCCTCAACGTATTCCGGATATTTCTGTGGGTTTTCCTTTATCTTCTTCTTCAGTGAGCCTGTCCTGCCTTCCTCTCTACGGTTGAGATCGCTGCACGTTTCCCGCTCTTTGGCAGCACTCTGTGCTTCTCACTCCTACTGCGCCGCACATCCTGCAGAACAAAATTCTGGGGTTCCTGTACCCATTGGCCCAATGGCCCATGCCTCCGCACCTGTTGCACGCCTGCGCTGGGTTTTCTATCTGTCCCTGTCTAGGCGTCGCTGCCCACTGCAAGTTCGGCTGCCTTTGGCTTTGGCTTACTGCCCATCGTTGACTCGGCTGCTGTTGCCTTGGGCCTGTCCCTTGCTGGCTTGGCTGCTGCACCCCTGTTGCTCCGGTGGCTTCTGGTGCCGTTCTTCTTTAGGCCACCCTCTGTCTGCCGTGGCGGCTTGCCTGTTAAAAACCTCTCCTTCCAAGGCCAGCTCCTCGAATTCCTCGGCCAGACCCATCACCTCCTTGAGCGATGCGCATGCGTATGGCCTCATGAACATTTTCATGCGTGGCATGCAGTTCTCCATTAGCCTTTCAATGACCACCTTTGTGGACTTTCCTAAAGGCTTCATTAGCGTCGGAAGGTCCACCATATATACTTTGAGCGGCTCTCCTCGTTGCTGTTTCCGCTGCCGAACCTGGTCTGCCAGTTTCTCAAAGTACCCTTTCAGCAGGAAAAAGGCCTCGAAGCTCCTTCTGAACTCCTTCCATGTGGTCCACTCCTCATCGTTCATTAAGAACCACTTTTGCGTTCTGCCCTGGAGTAGTTCTGGCATCGCCCGCGGGATTGTGTTTATATCCATCCCGTATGTTTTGGCAGACCATTGCTACTCGGTCGACGAACTCGAGAGGATCTCCTGTTCCGTCGAATCGGAACGACCACTCTCGGACTTGTTTCGCCACTTTCGCATAGTCCACCTGTACCGGGACTTGCTTCCGCACTTGTTGCTCCATGCTCCTTATGCTCTTCATTTCTAACACTGCTTGACTTTGAATGAGCTTTTCCGATTCGCTCACCACTCTCTGCCTCGGCGTGGACCTCTGCGCGTATTTCTCCTCGAATCCACGCGCGACCACCATCACTTCATCGTCCCTCGTCTCGTCGACCCACCTTGCAACAAGTGCCTTCATGATCTCAATGGTTCCATCCGCTGCGAGACCGAGTTCTCTGCACACCTCGCACAACTCCTCTTTGCGAAGCGCGTAGATCCAATTTTTCCTCCCCATCTTGAAGCTGTGTTACTCCTAGACTCTAATGCAATCACGTAGTTTGGGCGCCAGGTGCAATGAACTGTTTTTGCTATATTTTGTTCGCAACAAATGCCACGACTAGCTCATAGAGGTTGAGGGTACGTTCCACCGAATTTATAGATTCGACGTGATTGCCCGAGCCCAGAAATAACCCGGAATGCTTCGTTTCAATCAGATCCCCTTTATTGTCTTTACGTTACAAAAATAAGAGAATCTCACCGGCTGTTTGGCTCAGCCGACCTGCTGCTTCCTCATCGTCGCCGTCGCTCCCTCGTCGTCGCCTCTGCTGTTGCTGCTTCTCCTTTAGGGCGCCGTGGACCTTCGGACTCTTGGCTCGCTGGGATTGCCTGCTTAGCGGATTGCTGCTTAGCGGCCGGATCAGGGCACGAAGGGCCTTCCTACCGCCCGCGGTCGCGTTCGCCACTCGCCTCCTTTTGGCCTACGCCCCGCAGGATCTATGGTCGGCCAGAGGTTTTGGCGTCGCGTCTCCTTTAACTCCAGGTAACTTCCAGCGCCTGGATCAGGATTCACTCCCGGGGAATCAGCCAGACTCTCCCGTGGTGTCCCTGCTTGGTTCAACTGTTGAGCTTGAGTTCCCGAGCTGGCTATCCCTTTCTTCACAGGATCACACATGGACTCATTGATCAGGAACCGACAAGGCGTACGCCAGGCCGATTACGCCAGGCCAGAATACCTGTCGTGTCTGGGATTAACCTAACCCGACTCGATTCGCACTCGCTCTAAATACCGCACTTGAGACTGTCGGACTTACCCACGGGGGGTCCTTCAGCCTATACTCCTAATTCCTCCAAGGAACCGCTTGAACCGCTTGAATGTCAGACTTACCCACGGGGGGTCTTCCACTCAACTCTTCCAGCTTCCCTAGAAGACTCGGTCTTAATTTCTTCCAGAGGCCCTCCTTATATTGTGCCAGAGGCGCCCGCTAGTCCTCGCAAATCTACTTCCTGCCGTTAATCCTTCGCTCATCTACTTTCTTTCGTGCGCGACGCCGTGCTGGTTCCTCTTGCCTCCGCTGCTGCCCCCGCATGCCGTCCGTGCTCGCCGCATTTCTCCCTATCCATTTTTTCTAAACACAGCAGCCCTGGCCCATCCGACTCTGCCGTGCTGACTTGCTTGTTCCCCCCCCCCCTGCTGCTGACCCTCTAGCTACCTGTCTGGGAGTGTGGGAGATCTAATCTCCACACTATGTAATCTTCCGGATCTTACTATTTTCTTCTTGCCGAGGCATGCAATCAAACTTTTCCGTGGCTCGTTAGCTTCTTGTTGATCCGCAATGAGTGGGGAACTATGTAATCTTCCGGATTTTATTATTTGCTCCTTGCCGATGCATGCAATCAAACTTTTTAAAAAATTATAGAGTGAAGGCAGTGCAGGCCATTCAGCCAGCAAATTTAAGACAGTTTAATAAGAAAAACTGCTTGTGTTTGTGTGTGGGTTAAAAATTCATAAGGTGAGACTCCAAATAATTAAAATAGTGCAAGTTTAAAAGCTGACTAATCCCTTGTTAGGTAGCACATTTGACCAGGATCAGCCTGATAGGCTCTCCATGTGGCAAGTGGCCTCGGATCGGAAGTCGGATTAGTAAGGAGGCAGTAGCACCACCAAAGCCACTCCCGCGGAATCAGTGGGACACACATGGTGCGTTGTAGTCGCATCGTACCATCAGTGCACCGTACCCCAATTCCTATCTTCTCCCCGGTTGGGGATAAGGTGTCGCTCGCAACAGCTGCAGTAACAACCAAACGGATGCCACAGCGCCCCCTTAGGTTTTCTTTCCCGCCTTAAGCAATCTGCCGTCATAATTTTGTGAGCCGGCATAGGACCCACATAGCCAAGTATTTAGTTTTAAGCACGATGACCATGCCTGCGAGCATGTATGTGTGTCAATATTGTCATTAACGCAGATTGACGCGAATAATTTCCACGGCGAACCTCGATAGCTGCGCCACAAAGTATCGACTCCCAACCATAATAATAATTTCTTTTGTTTTATTACTATAAATGTATGTGTGTCAATATTGCCATAAATTGTATTTCGTAAATTTCTTGCATAGATGCAGTCTTTCACGAGTATGAATTAATAAGTGTAGGACCTTATCTTTAAATTTAGTCTCTAAGCAAACCCACCCAGCCTCGAAAGAGAGATCAGCCAGGTCTTTTCCCCATTGTACGATTTTCTTATATCATTAAGTCAAACGCAAATATCACCTACGTCATCTTGGGCCCAACGATGGATGCAGAATCGGTAAAGCTGAGTGAGTAAAGAAAACGAAGAAGTTGCATACATATAGATAAGTACAATCGGAAATCCCTGTTATGTTCTGCCTTTCAATCCCAAACTATGAAGATTAGTTGTAATTTAGTTTAGTACCGCTACTTTTGAAAATATTCAATTATATGAAATGAACATGAACTAATATCTTTTACTTCGAGCGCTTCGGATCCGAACATTGCAGTTGAATATGGGTAGACCCCCACTGTTTGGTGAAACGTCTACATGGTAGGGAGGGTATAGAAGAAGGACACAACATCCAGTCTTTCAGGTATCAGGGTCAGTAGAATCAACCACCCAGGATCAGCCTACTCCCTTCGTTCCTTTCCGACTTCCCCATCTCTGTCTACGAGAAAATCCGAAACGTACTTAGTCTAGATTGCCGTGCCCTCACCCACGCCCCTTTCGACTGAGCCCAGCCGTCCCCAAGTAGACAGAGGAGGTGCGGAAGAGACCATTCGTGCAGTGATAGGGACAGTTTGCTGTACCCTATAGTGTGACAAAACCGTACGTCCGTTATAGATTTTTGGCGCCCAACGTAGGGGCCGAGATTCGTGTATATTTAACCGAACAACGTGGGTTATATGAATCAGCCCAAAAAGTTCCACCCTATTTACCATCCCTTTTGAATCCTTTCCTTTTGCGTAAGCGTTTGCGTATGTACACCAGTGGATTGCTGTGACTCTGAGAGCAGTCGGACACAGACCGTGGTTATAAAGTATGCAAAGAAACATGGTTTCTAATCGAATCCGAATCAAAAGGCGACTATGATAGGCATAGGATTTTTATCATTGAGCCCAACTCGATTTTATACCATGTCAGCTTAGTTTCCCTGTCACATTTGAAAAAGTAAGAGTGAGATCGTCTATATCTGGTTCATATCGAAATAGTCCTTCTCTACATCGCATATAGTTGTATTCCGTTTAGTTGAAAATAAATCTCTACTGCCCTAGAATATAATAATCAACGCAATGGGAAGATCCGAGGGTAAGCCTCTAAAATTATTATCGAATATATTATTTACGTCTTGACCCTTAAATAAATCATTCATCGCGAAGTTCCGTTAGTATACTTTGTGCGACAATGTCGGTTTGAAGAAGTACCGAAAATATAGCAACCACTCCGTTGGAGAGTGTGGTGCTGTGTGCCATTTGTAACGATACGAGCTCTAATGATAGTATCTTGGAAACTCCTTATAAGCATAAGATTCACAAAGCATGTCTGTTAGAATGGCTGGAAAACAATGATACCTGTCCGAACTGCAGGCAAAGCTGTCCTCGAGCTTTGATGATAGATAGACAGTGTACTCCTTCCGAACGTAGAATGCCGAGTAATATACAGACCGACCAGGAATCTAACCCAAATCATTCTGGAACCATTCCACGATCTCGTATGAATACCAGATCACAGGCTTCCAATAATTCAAATACTAATAACACAGGCCGACAATTTCCAACTTTTTTGGTAACTGCTAAGATATGGTGACTGCTAAAAACCATTTTTTAATTTTAGTTGGTACACATTCATTTCAAAAATGATATGTACTAGAAACAATGATGGTCATCGCCATTACACGGCCTACATAATTCAATATATGGTAAAATTTGATCAATTTCTTCTCTTAGGTGTACCGCGGAAACTGTGGGTGATAGAACCTATGTTTGTTCTGGACTTTGGTTTAGGGGAGCCTAAAGGTTATGGAGCAGGTGGAATTATGAATCTAGATTTTTTTGCTGTTGGCCTGTGCAATCAGAGAACAAGAGCGGGTAGTTCGAACCCCAGTCGTGAACTCGTTCGGGATAGGATCTCTAGGGAACGAAACTTAATGCAAGAGGAACGTATTCAGAGAATTATTTCCAGTTCATTGGAGAATTATAGAGCAAGTATGACAGCCTCAATTAGTGACCAAATAACTATAAGAGGAAGCCCAACTTGAATGGGATAACGATATAGCACCTTCGTTACCACGAGTCAGCAATGCCAGCAATGCACGCAACAAAAGTCAGAGATATAGATCACCAAATGCTAGATCAAATGATATTCAACTAGAGCAACCAGATAGGATTTCCAATGTCATTGCCAATTGGCGCATCAAGTTCAGTGGTACGACCAATACCCTTCCTGTCGAAGATTTCATTTACAGAGTCAATTGTCTTACTTCCCAGTGCCTTAATGGTAATTTCCCATTGCTAAGTCAGTTTGGCCATCTTCTATTCGCTGGACCAGCACTTTCATCCTATTGGCGTATTCATAGAACGTCCGAACACATAAATTGTTACGAAAGAGGAGTCACCGTGGAACGTAACGGTCCCGGCCGGGCCTACGCGGCCGCGCTCGAAGGTCATAGGAAACATCGGGGACGGCGGGGAACGAAGCGGCCGGCGACCGCGCAGCTGTGTTTACAAAATGCACAAAAACACAGAAATGCATTTGAATGTCCAGGGGGGGATCGCGGGGTATCGGGACGAAGTCCGATGACCGGCACAAAAATAATGCGGATCGGAGGCCCAAACGGGGCAATCGGGGGGGAACAATAAAGAAAGCCCGCCGATAGAAAGACGGCGGGCTGGGAGAAAGCTAACGGAGAAAGTGAAGGAGCGGAGGATTAACGGCAGAAAGTGGATTCGCAAGGATTAACGGGCGCCTCTGGCACTATATAAGGAGGGCCCCTGGAGCGAATCGAGGCCGAGTCTTCTAGGGAAGCTGGGAGAGTGAGTGAAAGACCCCCCATGGGTAAGTCTGCCATTCAAGTTGGAAAGCTTCCTTGAAGAGTTAGGAGTACAGGCTGAAGGACCCCCCGTGGGTAAGTCCGACAGTCTTCAGTGCGGGCTATTAAAGCGAGTGAGCAAGGATATACGAAAATAGCTTAAGGACCCCTGTGGGTAAGTCCGGCGGCGGTACGCGCATCGAATCGAGCAAGGAGTCAGGGGAAAAGGATCAAGGATCCGCGGCAAAGCTGAGGCCCAAGGGTAAAAGAGTCGGGTGGAGTTATTCCCGGACACGACAGGTATCCTGGTGTAGTGGCGGCAACGACGGTTCACCCTGGCGTACGCCTTGTCTGCTCCTGACCGTTCGATCCAGGGGTGATCCTGTAACGCGAGGGATAGCCAACCCGGGAACTCAAGCCCAATAGTGAAACCAGGCAGGGACACCCCGGGAAGTCAAGAGAATCCTGATCCAGGCGCTGGAGCGTATGCACAGCGGCCCACCTGGAGTCAAAGGAGACGCGACGCCCAAACCTCTGGCCTACCATAGATCCTGCGGGGCGTAGGCACGCAGGTGTTTGGAGGCGAGTGGCGAACGCGACCGGGGGCGTGTCCTGTAGGGTAGGAAGGCCCTTCGTGCCCTGATCCGGCCGCTAAGCAGCGAGGAGCATATCCTGCCCGGCGTATGCCTGGGAGGTGACGGATTAGGTGCCGGCCACGGCCAGACAGCCGGTGAGATTCTCTTTATTGCCTTGTAAATTAATTACAATAAAGGGGATTTATTTGAAAAGAAGCAATACCGTGTTATTTCTGGGCTCGGACAATCACGTCGAATCAATAAATTCGGTGGAACGTACCCTCAACCTCTGTGAGCTAGCCGCGGCGTTTGTTGCGAGCAAAACTTAGCAAAACAGTTCGTTACACCTGGCGCCCAAACTACGTGATTGATTTAGAGTCTAGGAATAACACTGCTTCAAGATGGGGAGGAAAAACTGGATTTACGCGCTTCGCAAAGAAGAGTTGTGCGAAGTGTGCAGAGAGCTCGGTCTCGCAGCGGATGGAACCGTGGAGATCATGAGGGCACTGGTGGCAAGGTGGGTCGACGAAAGAAAGGAGGATGAAGTGATGGTGGTCGCGCGGGGATTCGAGGAGAAGTTCGCGCAGAGGTCCACGCCGAGGCAGAGAGCGGTGAGCGAATCGGAAAAGCTCATCCAAAGTCTGGCAGTGCCAGAAATGAAGAGCATGAGGAGCATGGAGCCACAAGCGCGGAAGCCAGTCCCGGTACAGGTGGATTATGCGAAGGTGGCGAGACAAGTCCGAGAGTGGTCGTTCCGATTCGACGGAACAGGGGATCCTCTCGAGTTCGTGGACCGAGTAGCATGGTCTGCCAAAACATACGGGATGGATATAAACACAATCCCGCGAGCGATGCCCGAACTACTCCAGGGCAGAGCGCAAAAATGGTTCCTAATGAACGACGAGGAGTGGCTCACATGGAAGGAGTTCAGAAGGAGCTTCGAGGCCTTTTTCCTGCCAAAAGGATACTTCAAGAAATTGGCAGACCAGGTAAAGCAGAGGAAGCAACAGCGAGGAGAGCCTTTCAAAGAGTACATGGTGGACCTTCAGGCGCTAATGAAGCCGTTAGGAAAGTCCACAAGGGAGGTCATCGATAGGCTCGTGGAGAACTGCATGCCACGCATGAAGATGTTCATGAGACCCTACGCATGTGCATCACTCGAGGAGGTCATGGGTCTAGCCGAAGAATTCGAAGAGCTGGCTTTGGAAGAGGAGGTCTTCAATAGACAGTCCCCAGCGGTAGACAGAAGATGGCCAAAGGAGGAGTTGCACCATAAACCACCGGAGCAACAGAGCCATCCAGGACAGGGATGGGGGCAGAGATGGCAGCCGGAGGAGCATCGCCAAATGCCACAGCAACAGCAGCCGAGCCAGCAATGGGCAGGCCCAAGGCAACAACAGCCGAACCAACAATGGGCAGCAAACCAAATCCAAAGGCAGCCGAATATGCAGCGGGCAGCGACGCCTGGACAGGGACACGTAGAAAACCCAGCACAGGCGTGCAACAGATGCAGAGGCATGGGCCATTGGGCCAGCGGGTGCAGGAACCCCAGAATTTTGTTCTGCAGGATGTGCGGCGCAGTGGGGGTGAGAAGCACGGAATGCTGCCAGAGAGCGGGAAACGTGCAGCGATCCTAGCCATAGAGAGGAAGGCGGAGATCGCGAGGTGCTGCCTCTCAGAGATAGTTGGAGGATTAACCGGAGACGATCAGCAATTGGCGGCGGTCATCAAGGTCGGAGGAGCAGAAGTGAGGGCCATGGTGGACACCGGGGCAACGGCTAGCTTCATTTCAGAAAAGCTAGCAGAGGACCCGGGAATCGCCGGAAAACGGAAAGCGACAAGGAGACTAGTAAAGTTGGCCAACGGGAGCCACATAGAAACTCAAAGGGTACTCCTAACAACTGTAAGCTTTGGCAACAAGAAAAAGGACTTGAATATGATAGTGTTGCCAGGCATGGGAGACAGCGCGGTGCTTGGATGGGATTTCCTCGCAGAATTCGGAACAACAATCAACTGCGCAGGCCACCAAGTCACGATTCCGAGAAGAGAAAGATAGAGCGGATGCCTGGAGGATAGGCTGTCCATAGCCATAGCGGGACCCTCGGAGGAATGGGAGCGCGAGCGGGACAGAAACTTCATCGAAGAAGAGCTGGCGGCGTTCACAAATCAGAAGGGTTGTTCAAACATAACCCAGCATAAAATCACAATGAAGGACGACATCCCAATTAAACAAAGATATTACCCAAAGAACCCCAAAATACAGTACAATATACAATATTGTCAAATCCCACTTAAGGAAGAGAGCCGGAAATACACGGCCTTTACTGTACCAGGGAAAGGTCTGTACCAGTGGAAGGTGATGCCGTTCGGACTACACTCGGCTTCGGCAACTTTTCAAAGGGCTCTAGACCAGGTCATAGGCCCGGACATGGCTCCCCACGCATTCGCGTACCAGGACGATATAATAGTGATCGGGTGCACGAGGGAGGAGCACATGGCAAATTTAAGGGAAGTTTTCCGAAGACTGAAGGCGGCGAACCTAAGGATAAACACAGAGAAGTGCCATTTCTTCAGGGAAGAGCTTTTGTACCTAGGCCGCCGGATAACGAGTCACGGAATTGGTATGGATCCGGGAAAAGTCGCAGCGATCACGGAATTGGAACCACCAACGAACGTGAAAGGGGTACGGCAGTTCATAGGAATGGCGTCGTGGTATCGACGGTTCATTCCCGATTTCGCAGGGGTCGCAAAACCTTTGAACGATCTCCTGCGAAAGGGAACAAAGTGGGAGTGGACGTCGAGACAGCAAGAAGCGTTCGAAAAGTTAAAGTCACGGTTAGCAGAGGACCCGGTGCTGGCATGCCCCGACTTCACGAAGAAGTTTGTGCTGCAAACGGACGCCAGCGATTACGGCGTAGGCGCAGTGCTGACGCAGGACACGGATGAGGGCGAGCGAGTGGTCGCTTACGCCAGACGAACGCTAATAGGCGCGGAGAAGAACTACTCGGCAACAGAGAAAGAGTGTCTAGCAATAATCTGGGCAAAGGAAAACCCACAGAAGTATCCGGAATACGTCGAGGAGGCAGGTTTGATTTACCGACATGTTCCACACAGAGCCGGGAGCGAAGAAGTGGCATCATGGAAATTATGTGTGCCGATGAACATGAGGCAACAGGTGCTGAAGGAGAACCACGACGCACCAACAGCGGGTCATTTAGGCGGAAGAAAGACGATTGCGAAGGTAGCAGCTAGGTACTTCTGGCCAGGGATGCAGAGGGACGTGAGGAAATACGTCAGGAAATGCGAGACATGCTTGCGCTATAAACCGAGCCAGATGCAGGCCGCGGGGAAAATGTTAACACAGGTCCCAGAGGAGCCGTGGGCGACGGTATGTGCAGACTTCGTGGGACCGTTGCCGAGGTCCAAGCATGGGAACACCATGCTACTAGTGATGATCGATCGGTTCTCAAAATGGACAGAAATGGTCCCAATGCGAAAAGCCACAACAGAGACGCTGCAGAAGGCAATTCGTGAAAGGATCGTCGCTAGGTACGGGGTGCCAAAGGTAATGGTGACGGACAATGGTGTTCAATTCACCAGCCGGAGCTTCAAGAAATTCCTCGAGGAGCTCGGAGTTCGTCACCAGTTCACCGCACCATACACGCCTCAGGAAAACCCGACGGAAAGGGCAAACCGGACGGTGAAGACGATGATCGCCCAGTTTGCTGGAAAAGACCAAAGGACGTGGGACGAGCACTGGCCAGAATTGATGCTGGCGGTGAACTCGAGCGTGTCGGACTCCACGGGGTACTCTCCGTGCTTCATCACCCAAGGCAGAGAGCCAAGAATGCCGAAAGCAATTTTCGACCAAGGGGCATTGGGGACAGGAGAAGCCCAAGCCACTCCCTCAGAAAATGCGGAAAAATTAAAAGAAGTGTTCGAGCTGGTGCGGAGAAACATGGAGCGCGCGGCGCAGGAGCAAGCTCGGCACTACAATCTGAGGAGGCGGGAGTGGAGCCCGAAGATCGGCGACACAGTATGGGCAAAAGAGCACCATTTGTTCAAGGCGGCCGAAGGATTCGCGGCAAAGTTAGCGCCAAAATACGACGGGCCGTACACGGTGGTGAACTTTGTGTCACCAGTGATTGCTGTGCTACGGCACGCAGGCACAAGGAAGGAAAAGAGGGCCCACCTGAGTGAGCTGAAAGCCCAAGCGCAGGAGTCGGCGCAGGCATAAACCACAGAAAACACAAAAAAAAAAACAAAAATTAAAAAACAAAAAATTAAAAATAAATGAAATAAAGAAAAAAATATTATAAAAAAAAAATGGGAAAAAAAATATTAGAAGAAAAATGAAAAGATGAAAAATGAAAAAAAAAAGCAAAAAAAAAAAGGAAAAAAATATACATATTAAAAATATATAAAGTAAGAAAAAATATTAGAAAAAAAAATAAAATAAGAAAAAATATTATAAAAAAGAAAAAAAAGGATAAAAAAAAATGAAAAGGAAAATACAAGGAAAAAAATAGAAAAGAAATATAAAAAAAAAACAAAAAAGGTAAACAAAAAAGAAATTATTATTAAAATATATATATATACAACAGCATAGAATGACTCTGACGTCATCCGAAGAAGGGGGGAGGTGGATAAGGGTATCCACACGCAACAAAAAAAAAAAATCAAAAACAAAAAAAACTATGTTGCAAAAACAAACATGAAGCTGGAACCATAAAGCTTCTGTCGTTCCCAAAGAAGGGGGGAAGTGAGAGGAGATTAGATCTCCCACACTCCAAGACAGGTATCAAGAGGGGGGGGGAACATGCAAGTCAGCACTGCAGCGTCGGATGGGCCAGCGCTGCTGTGTTTAGAAATACGGAAGAAGAGAAAGGTATCAAGGGAGAAATGCGTCGAGCACAAGCGGCATGCGGGGGCAGCAGCGGGGGCAAGAGGAACCAGCACGGCGTCGCGCTCGGAAGAGGGCGAAAGAGGAGTCACCGTGGAACGTAACGGTCCCGGCCGGGCCTTCGCGGCCGCGCTCGAAGGTCATAGGAAACAGCGGGGACGGCGGGGAACGAAGCGGCCGGCGACCGCGCAGCTGTGTTTACAAAATGCACAAAAACACAGAAATGCATTTGAATGTCCAGGGGGGATCGCGGGGTATCGGGACGAAGTCCGATGACCGGCACAAAAATAATGCGGATCGGAGGCCCAAACGGGGCAATCGGGGGGGAACAATAAAGAAAGCCCGCCGATAGAAAGACGGCGGGCTGGGAGAAAGCTAACGGAGAAAGTGAAGGAGCGGAGGATTAACGGCAGAAAGTGGATTCGCAAGGATTAACGGGCGCCTCTGGCACTATATAAGGAGGGCCCCTGGAGCGAATCGAGGCCGAGTCTTCTAGGGAAGCTGGGAGAGTGAGTGAAAGACCCCCCGTTGGTAAGTCTGCCATTCAAGTTGGAAAGCTTCCTTGAAGAGTTAGGAGTACAGGCTGAAGGACCCCCCGTGGGTAAGTCCAACAGTCTTCAGTGCGGGCTATTAAAGCGAGTGAGCAAGGATATACGAAAATAGCTTAAGGACCCCCTGTGGGTAAGTCCGGCGGCGGTACGCGCATCGAATCGAGCAAGGAGTCAGGGGAAAAGGATCAAGGATCCGCGGCAAAGCTGAGGCCCAAGGGTAAAAGAGTCGGGTGGAGTTATTCCCGGACACGACAGGTATCCTGGTGTAGTGGCGGCAACGACGGATCAGCCTGGTGTACGCCTTGTCTGCTCCTGACCGTTCGATCCAGGTGTGATCCTGTAACGCGAGGGATAGCCAACCCGGGAACTCAAGCCCAATAGTGAAACCAGGCAGGGACACCCCGGGAAAGTCAAGAGAATCCTGATCCAGGCGCTGGAGCGTATGCACGCAGGTGTTTGGAGGCGAGTGGCAAACGCGACCGGGGGCGTGTCCTGTTCGGTAGGAAGGCCCTAACACGGATTAGGTGCCGGCCACGGCGAAAGGGCAAATCCAGGTGAGCCAAAGGTTCCGAGTCCACGGCACCCCAAACGGAGAAACAGCGGCAGCAGTATAGCAGCGACGACGAGGGAGCAGCGGCAGCAGTATAGCAGCGACGACGAGGGAGCAGCGGCAACCGTAGAGCAGCGACGACGAGGGAGCAGCGGCAGCAGCATAGCAGCGACGACGAGGGAGCAGCGGCAACCGTAGAGCAGCGACGACGAGGGAGCAGCAGCGACGGACAGGCAGGAGGGCGTGCGACAGGAGGGCGTGCGTATTGGCACCAACCCGGAGCGGGGATCGGGGATCGACGGGAGGACGAGCGGTCGGTCGGCTGAGCCAGACAGCCGGTGAGATTCTCTTTATTGCCATGTAAATTAATTACAATAAAGGGGATTTATTTGAAAAGAAGCAATACCGTGTTATTTCTGGGCTCGGGCAATCACGTCGAATCAATAAATCCGGTGGTACGTACCCTCAACCTCTGTGAGCTAGCCGCGGCGTTTGTTGCGAGCAAAACATAGCAAAACAGTTCGTTACAACATGCAGATACCCCAGATTTAGCAAGTTTACGAAAAGAATGTCATAGGCACTAAGAGTTTTACCGTAGTTTTCGTACTCGGTCAACAACACGACCAACTATGCGTAGGAATTTCGTAGATGAACTATGTGCTCAAGAAGAATTTAAGGATACTCCCAGCGAAATCGAAGAGGAATGTCCGGGCGAAGTCTTGCCATTAGATCACCTTAGAAAGTAAAATGCTGGAATTGCGAGGAGATAGGTCATCGATATCATGATTGCCTTAAGCGGCTTGCGGCTTGCTCGATACGTACAAGCCTAGCTGCTTTTAATGCACCGCGAACCCGGAAAACTCCGCCAGGGATACCCGCCGCAATCCGAAAGGGGATGTCTGCCAGTAGCCTCGGACCCAGTAGCAACAAATTCCAGTATCACCTTCTTGTGACCCTCCCTACCATGTAGACGTTTCACCAAACAGTGGGGGTCTACCCATATTCAACTGCAATGTTCGGATCCGAAGTGCTCAAAGTAACAGATATTAGTTCATGTTCATTTCATATAATTGAATATTCTCAAAAGTAGCGGTACTAACCTAAAATTACAACTAGTCTTCATTGTTTGGGATGGAAAGACAGAACATAACAGGGATTTCCCATTGCACTTATCTATATGTATGCAACTATTACTCTTCGTTTTCTTTACTCACTCAGCTTTACTGATTCTGCATCCATCGTTGGGCCCAAGATGACGTAGGTGATCTTTGCTGTTGACTTAATGCTATAAGAAAATCGTACAATGGGGAAAAGACCTGGCTGATCTCTCTTTCGAGGCTGGGTGGGTTTGCTTAGAGACTAAATTTAAAGATAAGGTTGGGTTTTTATTATTATGGTTGGGAGTCGATACTTTGTGGCGCAGCTATCGAGGTTCGCCGTGGAAATTATTCGCGTCAATCTGCGTTAATGAAAATATTGACACACATACATGCTCGCAGGCATGGCCATCGTGCTTAAAACTAAATACTCCAATTGGTGGTCGGAATATGTGGATAGCTAAAACTACGGCTAGGCATTCCAGTTCTGTCACAGTGTAGTTACGCTGTGCCCTATTTGGTTTTTTAGACATGTATGCTATGAGAGGCTCCGATCCTGAATCATCTTTTTGGGCTAGGACCGCTCCTACACCATATAAAGAGGCATCACATTGCACAATGAATGGCTTATCATAATCTGGATGACACAAAAATGTAGCGGAGCACAGTTGCTTCTTGATCTCCTCAAAAGCTGCTTGTGCCATACGATTCCACTGTAAGGATTTTCCTTTTAGGAGTTCGGTCAAGGAAATGTAATCGTTAAATAGTTAGGAATAAAACGTTGGTACCAACCAGTCATTCCAAGGAATCGTCTGAGTTGACGTTGGTTCTGAGGGATTAGAAATTCTTTGACAGCAGCAATTTTGTATGGGTTAACTCGTAAGGTTCCTTCCCCAACTATATAACCAAGGTAGTCTACCTGTTTAAGACAAAACTGGCTTTTGTTAATGTTTATAGTTAGTCCTGCCTTCCGTAGTTGGGTGGCTACTTCAGATAGGTGTGACAGGTGGGATTCGAAACTATTCGATGGAATCAACAGGTCGTCTAGATAAACTAAAACGTTCGCTTGAGATTGTACGAAATTACCAGGTCCATTAACCTGCACATTGTTTGGGGTGCATTCGTCAATTGGTACAATGGTCTGTTCGGTATGGTAAAGGCAGTTTTTGCTCGAGAAATTTTGTCGAGGCATATTTGCCAAAAGGCGTCTTTAAGGTCAATCTTGGATATGCAGTGATATGCAGTATGAATAGTATAGGCATCCCTCACGGCTACTGAGTTAAGTTTCCGAGCATCCAAACACAAACGAACCTTGCCTGGCTTGACATGAAGCATAACAGGTGAAGACCATGGTGAACTAGGTGCTTCCTCAATTACGTCCATTTCAAGCATGCGATCAATTTCATCACAAAGCAATTTCTCTCTTGCGGGCGAAATGGGGTAAAAGCGTTGTTTGGTTGGCTTCGCGTCGGCTACTTTAATATTGTGTTCGATTAACTACGCGTATCCTAGTCCCTCTTTTTCGAACGACGCAAAAGGGAGGATAACTGTCTTTAGTTGTGCCGTTGTTTGAGGCTCAGAGGCGGTTGTAAGGAATCTGGTACACTAATTTCGTTTAAGTAACTGGAATGTAAGATGGAGATTCCGAAACGTTTTCAGAAATCTATTCCACAAATTAAGTCTTGCTTTATTGACGGTACTACTTAAAACGAGAACTCGGCTGAGTAGTATGTTAGCGGAATTTTAATAAGACCGAATACGGACTGTGTCTGTCCATCCGCGGTTCGGACTACTCCTTTTAAATTCTTAGGGAAAGGGCTTTGCGATATAACTTTTTGTGCTAAGCTTCCTCCTATAACACTCTTGTTAGCACCGCTATCTAGCAGTGCCAAAACTTCCACACCGAAGACTGTAAGTGAAGTAAATGGTTGTATATCTTCGCCGTTTCGTACAATTGACGAGATGGTAAGACTTCGCAAGTTCTTCTTTCTGTCCCAAAATTTGCGCATACGTTGAGACGATCTTGCACTTACTGTGGAAGAACAGGGGTTCTGGTACTCTTTGAGACGAATATGGTAGGGCTTAAGTGGTCTAGAGACTGTAGAACTGATCAGTGTGCTGGTGATACTGGAATTTGTTGCTACTGGGTCCGAGGCTACTGGCAGACATCCCCTCTCGGATTGCGGCGGGTATCCCTGGCGGAGTTTTCCGGGTTCGCGGTGCATTATCGTATCGTGTACGTATCGAGCAAGCCGCAAGCCGCTTAAGGCAATCATGATATCGATGACCTATCTCCTCGCAATTCCAGCATTTTACTTTCTCAGGTGATCTAATGGCAAGACTTCGCCCGGACATTCCTCTTCGATTTCGCTGGGAGTATCCTTAAATTCTTCTTGAGCACATAGTTCATCTACGAAATTCCTACGCATAGTTGGTCGTGTTGTTGACCGAGTACGAAAACTACGGTAAAACTCTTCGTGCCTATGACATTCGTAAACTTGCTAAATCTGGGGTATCTGCATGTTGTAACGAACTGTTTTGCTATGTTTTGCTCGCAACAAACGCCGCGGCTAGCTCACAGAGATTGAGGGTACGTTCCACCGAATTTATAGATTCGACGTGATTGCCCGAGCCCAGAAATAACACGAAAGGTTTCGTTTCAATCAAATCCCCTTTATTATCTTTACTTTTAAAGAATAAGAGAATCTCACCGGCTGTTTGGCTCAGCCGACCGACCGCTTGCCCTCCCGTCGATCCCCGATCCCCGCTCCGGGTTGGTGCCAATACACACGCCCTCCCAAAGCTTGCGCCTGGCAGGTCGTGTGGTCTTGGTGCCTGGCACCAAAACGGCTCACGGTTCCCTTCGTTCGGACTCACGGACTCTGGTTGCGGGGCCTGTGTTGTTGCTGCCGTCTTCTGCGCTGGTCTTCTGCTGCCGCTGCTCGTCCGTCGCCGCCGCTCCCTCTTCGTCGCTGCTCCACTGACGCTGATGCTCCCTCGTCGATGCTGCTGCTTCCTCGTTGTCGCCGTCGCTCCCTCGTCGTCGCCTCTGCTGTTGCTGCTCCTCCTTTTTGGGTGCCGTGGACCTTCGGACTCTTTGGCTCGCTGCACTTGCCCTTTCGCCGTGGCCGGCACCTAATCCGTGTTAACAGGCCGAGTGGCTCACCTCCCAGGCATACGCCGAGCAGGATATGCTCCTCGCTGCTTAGCGGCCGGATCACGGCACGAAGGGCCTACCTACCCCGCAGGTCACACCCCCGGTCGCGTTCGTCACTCGCCTCCAAACACCTGCGTGTATACGCTCCGCAGGATCTATTGCAGGCCAGAGGTTTTAGCGTCGCGTCTCCTTTGACTCCAGGATCAGGATTTTAATGACTTTCCCGGGGTGTCCCTGCGTGGTTTTACTTGTGGGCTTGAGTTCCCGATCTGGCTATCCTTTGCTTCACAGGATCACACCAGTGTCCGGGAATATTCCCACCCTACTCGTTTTACCCTTGGGCCTCAGTTTGCCGCGGGTCCTTGATCCTTTCCCCTTACTCCTTGCTTGTCTCGCGTACGGCCGCCGGACTTACCCACAGGGGGTCCTTAAGCTATTAATCGAATATCCGTGCTCACTCGCTTAAAAGCCCGCACTTAAGACTGTCGGACTTACCCACGGGGGGTCCTTCAGCCAGTACTCCTAATCAGCCAGTACTCCTAAGGAAACTTTCCTATTTGAATGTCAGACTTACCCACGGGGGGTCTTTCACTCAACTCTTCCAGCTTCCCTAGAAGACTCGGTCCCGATTGGCTCTAGGGGCCCTCCTTATATAGTGCCAGAGGCGCCCGTTAATCCTTGCAAATCTACTTCCTGCCGTTAATCCTCCGCTCATTTACTTTCTCCGTTAGCTTTCTCCAATCCCGCCGTCTTTCTATCGGCGGGCTGTCTTTATTGTCCCTCCCCCGACTGCCCTGCTTGGGCATCCGATCCGCATTGTTTTTGTGCCGGTCATCGGACTTCGTCCTAGAACTTCGTTCGAAGGTGAATTGCTGGCAGCCGCCGTGCCGGCTCTCCCGCCCCCGCTGCTGCCCCCGCATGCCGTCTGCCCTTGATGCCTTTCTCTTCTTCCGTATTTCTAAACAACGCGCTGGCCCATCCGACGCTGCAGTGCTGATTTGCTTGTTTTCTCCCCGCTGCTGCGCCTCTTGCCACCTGTCTTGGCGTGTGGGAGATTTAATCTCCTCACACTTTCCCTGTGAGGAGATTAGATCTCCCACATACCAAGACAGGTGGCAAGAGGGGCAACAGCGGGGGGGGAACATGCAAGTCAGCACTGCAGCGTCGGATGGGCCAGCGCTGCTGTGTTTAGGAATACGGAAGAAGAGAAAGGTATCAAGGGAGAAATGCGTCGAGCACAGACGGCATGCGGGGGCAGCAGACACAGACGGCATGCGGGGGCAGCAGCGGGGGCAAGAGGAACCAGCACGGCGTCGCGCACGGAAGAGGGCGAAAGAGGAGTCACCGTGGAACGTAACGGTGCCGGCCGGGCCTCCGCGGCCGCGCTCGAAGGTCATAGGAAACAGCGGGGACGGCGGGGGACGAAGCGGCCGGCGACCGCGCAGCTGTGTTTACAAAATGCACAAAAACACAGAAATGCATTTGAATGTCCAGGGGGGGATCGCGGGGTGTCGGGACGAAGTCCGATGACCGGCACAAAATAATGCGGATCGGAGGCCCGAACGGGGCAATCGGGGGGGAACAATAAAGAAAGCCCGCCGATAGAAAGACGGCGGGCTTGGAGAAAGCTAACGGAGAAAGTGAAGGAGCGGAGGATTAACGGCAGGAAGTGGATTCGCAAGGATTAACGGGAGTCTCTGGCACTATATAAGGAGGGCCCCTGGAGCGAATCGAGGCCGAGTCTTCTAGGGAAGCTGGGAGAGTGAGTGAAAGACCCCCCGTGGGTAAGTCTGGAATTCAAGTTGGAAAGCTTCCTTGAAGAGTTAGGAGTACAGGCTGAAGGACCCCCCGTGGGTAAGTCCGACAGTCCTTAGTGCGGGCGATTAAAGCGAGTGAGCAAGGACATACGAAAATAGCTTAAGGACCCCCTGTGGGTAAGTCCGGCGGCGGTACGCGCATCAAATCGAGCAAGGAGTCAGGGGAAAAGGATCCGCGGCAAAGCTGAGGCCCAGGGTAAAAGAGTCGGGTGGAGTTGTTCCCGGACACGACAGGTATCCTGGTGTAGTGGCGGCAACAACGGACCAGCCTGGCGTACGCCTTGTCTGCTCCTGACCGTTCGATCCAGGTGTGATCCTGTAACGCGAGGGATAGCCAACCCGGGAACTCAAGCCCATTTGTGAAACCAAGCAGGGACACCCCGGGAAGTCAAAAGAATCCTGATCCAGGCGCTGGAGCGTATGCACAGCAAACCGCCTGGAGTCAAAGGAGACGCGACGCCCAAACCTCTGGCCTACCATAGATCCTGCGGGGCGTATGCACGCAGGTGTTTGGAGGCGAGTGGCGAACGCGACCGGGGGCGTGTCCTGTAGGGTAGGAAGGCCCTTCGTGCCCTGATCCGGCCGCTAAGCAGCGAGGAGCATATCCTGCCCGGCGTATGCCTGGGAGGTGAGCCACTCGGTCTGTTAACACGGATTAGGTGCCGGCCACGGCGAAAGGGCAAGTCCAGGCAAGCCAAAGGTTCCGAGGTCCACGGCGTTCCCAAACGGAGGAGCAGCAGCAGGAGAGCAGCGACGACGAGGGAGCAGCGGCAACCGTAGAGCAGCCACGACGAGGGAGCAACGGCAACCGTAGAGTAGCGACGACGAGGGAGCAGCAGCAACGGTAGAGCAGCGACGACGAGGGAGCAGCAGCGTCGGACAGGCAGCGGCAGCAGAAGACATCAACAAAACGGGGATCGGGGATCGACGGGAGGGCGAGCGGTCGGTCGGCTGAGGCAGACAGCCGGTGAGATTCCTTTTATTGCTTTGTAAACTATTTACAATAAAGGGGATTTATTTGAAAAGAAGCTTTAACGTGTTATTTCTGGGCTCGGGCAGTCAGGTCGAACTATAAATTCGGTGGAACGTACCCTCAAACTCTGTGAGCTAGCCGCGGCGTTTGTTTCGAGCAAAACATAGCTAAAACAGTTCGTTACACCTGGCGCCCAAACTACGTGATTGCTTTAGAGTCTAGGAGTAACACTGCTTCAAGATGGGGAGGAAAAACTGGATCTACGCGCTTCGCAAAGAGGAGTTGTGCGAAGTGTGCAGAGAGCTCGGTCTCGCAGCGGATGGAACCGTGGAGAGCATGAGGGCACTGGTGGTAAGGTGGGCCGAAGAAAGAAAGGAGGATGAAGTGATGGTGGCCGCGCGGGGATTCGAGGAGAAGTTCGCGCAGAGGACCACGCCGAGGCAGAGAGCGGTGAGCGAATCGGAAAAGCTCATCCAAAGTCTGGCAGTGCCAGAAATGAAGAGCATGAGGAGCATGGAGCCACAAGCGCGGAAGCCAGTCCCGGTACAGGTGGACTATGCGAAGGTGGCGAGACAAGTCCGGGAGTGGTCGTTCCGATTCGACGGAACAGGGGATCCTCTCGAGTTCGTGGACCGAGTAGCATGGTCTGCCAAAACATACGGGATGGATATAAACACAATCCCGCGAGCGATGCCCGAACTACTCCAGGGCAGAGCGCAAAAATGGTTCCTAATGAACGACGAGGAGTGGCTCACATGGAAGGAGTTCAGAAGGAGCTTCGAGGCCTTTTTCCTGCCAAAAGGATACTTCGAAAAACTGGCAGACCAGGTAAAGCAGCGGAAGCAACAGCGAGGAGAGCCTTTCAAAGAGTACATGGTAGACCTTCAGGCGCTTATGAAGCCGTTGGGAAAGTCAACAAAGGAGGTCATCGATAGGCTCGTGGAGAACTGCATGCCACGCATGAAAATGTTCATGCGACCCTACGCATGTGCATCACTCGAGGAGGTCATGGGTCTAGCCGAAGAATTCGAGGAGCTGGCTTTGGAAGAGGAGGTCTTCAATAGACAGTCCCCAGCGATAGACAGAAGATGGCAAAAGGAGGAGTTGCACCATAAACCACCGGAGCAACAGAACCATCCAGGACAGGGGTGGGGGCAGAGATGGCAGCCCGAGGAGCATCGCCAAATGCCGCAGCAACAGCAGCCGAGCCAGCAATGGGCAGGCCCAAGGCAACAACAGCCGAACCAACAATGGGCAGCAAACCAAATCCAAAGGCAGCCGAACATACAGCGGGCAGCGACGCCTGGACATGTAGAAAACCCAGCACAGGCGTGCAACAGATGCGGAGGCATGGGCCATTGGGCCAGCGGGTGCAGGAACCCCAGAATGTTGTTCTGCAGGATGTGCGGCGCAGTGGGGGTAAGAAGCACGGAATGCTGCCAAAGAGCGGGAAACGTGCAGCGATCCCAGCCATAGAGAGGAAGGCGGAGATCGCGAGGTGCTGCCTCTCAGAGATTGTTCGTCCGTAGAGCGTTATGCGGCAACTACGTCAAACCTGAACTCACGGGAGTAACGGTAGGTCCCGGAGTCGTAGTCAAAACCGTAAATAGTCCTGACTAAATTTACCTGGATTCTGCAAGGGACTGCTCGGGTTGGCCAGACGCTTGCTGTGATCAGGCATGAGTTGATGTGGCGTGCTTGAAGTCCTGGGGTGGTTTTCCTCAAGTACCGAAGTACCGGTGGGATGGTGGTTCGGCGGATTCCTTATCGGCCGGTCCTACTGGCGGTCCGTTTCACGGGAGCAACACTCGAAGTAGGTTAGATAGTGCGGGGTCGGCTGGTGGTCCGGTTTTACGGTAGCAACACTCGAGCTAGACTGGTATGCCGCGAGATCTCCTCGTGGTCCGTTTCAAGGGAGCAACACTCGGAGTAATGATATGACGCGGGGTCTACTTGTGGTCCGGTTTTACGGTAGCAACACTAGAAGTAGACTGGTATGCCGCGGATTCTACTTGTGAACCGTTTTACACAGGATCACTAGAAGTAGGTTGATTTTAAGTGCCGTGGACACTGAGTAACGAGACGATTGACTCTGATTTCGGAACTGTCTTTATTTCAGAAGAATAACTCTTATATAAGATGCTAAATTATACATCATTAAATCTAAGAAAGGTCAAAGTTCTGGACGTGCTAAACTAAGGTTAATGCCAGGGTCACCCACCTCTGAGTCTGCTGACTCAGATTGTTTGTTCATGTACTGCTTGCGCATTTCGGCTTAGCTGGCTGGTTTTTACTTGCATCGGTCAGTCGGTCATTCTTCCCGCTGATATGCTGCTTCTGCTTTTGGCGCCGTCTACTAGTGCTGGGTTAATAGGTTGGATATAGTTTTATGCTTATTACTAATTGTTTATAGGTGAGAAAATCGGTTAGTGGGTTTTTATATTGCGACATGCTGATGCATATTGATTGGATCAAATTACTAAGTGTGCATATAGGGTAGTAGGTCTTGGCACTAGGTGCCAACATTCTCCCCCCCCATTGAGGTACTCAATAATAGGGGCTGTGCGTTGTTGTTGGACCGTCTTAGTGAACCGATGTGTACCGTTGCGATAGAAAATATTGTGTATCTTAAAACTAATTACTAAAAATCTAAAGTTACTACAAAAAAAATTTTTGAATCATGTGGGTGAGATCTCTACCAACGATAATTCTATCCGACCTGTTGTCTCCTTCGCCTTGTTGCGCGCCCTCGTAACCATTCTCCTTGGGCATCCCATGAAGTACTACACCTTTTTTCTGGTTGGTCAGTGCGCATACAGGACTCTTGGTCCTCTCTTGACCTTGCTTCTTGCTCCCTTTCGGAGATGCATGTTACCCATGCCAGATAGGAGGTGACTTCTACTCCTTGAATTTCCTTGGTTACTGGCCCTTTCACTCTGTGCTCCTCAGTTGTGAGTTGACAACCTTGGGCTTGTGGATTGGGGTCCGTCTGCGGCTCTCCTTGTTGATCTTGTCGTGGCTCGTTAGCTTCTTGTTGATCCGCAATGAGTGGGGAACTATGTACTCTTCCGGATTTTACTATTTGCTCCTTGCCGATGCATGCAATCAAACTTTGTCGTGGCTCGTTAGCTTCCGGTGTCCAAGCCGTCGTATTACCGACGACTTGTTCTGCCTTGCTATTAGGAGCTGATTCCGGTCGCACTGGCCCCATCACAATCCATCCAAGCGCGGTATTTTTTAGTAGTGGTTGTCCTTCTCCCAAATATGTCTGTTGTGGCCTCATAAGCTGGGAGATGATTTCGGCGCCCAACAACAGATCAATATTCTGGGGCTGCGTAAATTCAGGATCGGCTAAGCGCAACTGAGGTGAGATATTTCTTGGCGCTTGAATAGGGTGGGATGGTTGATTGGGCATTATTTCCGGTAGTACAACGACGTTGATTTGATCTTCGAAGTCAGTGGTTAATGATGATGGGGTCACCACAGCCTTTTTTCCTAATCTTGTTGTTGTTCCTCCCAGTGCAGCGATGTTCAGGGTTGATGGCTCCAATTGTAGTCCAAGTGTATCAGCCATCCTTCTGGTGATTATGTTAATCTGTGATCCAGAATCTAGGAGTGTGCGGCATTGCTGATGGGTACCGGCTGGGCCATGTATTGCCACTTGGGCGGTTGGTAAAAGAACGGTGGGCTTATCTGTAAGCAGGGCTGTGGCTGAACACACCCATCGTGATGAACTGGATCGAAGTGGAGCCGCCGACGTATTTTTCTGCATTGCTACTTGACTGGTTGCCTGACGCTCAAGGTTTTCTAACATCTGCTTCAGAGATTGTCGATTGGTTGGATCGTTGACGGCTAGTTCTAGAGCTGACAGCGTGTGTGGATCCAATCTTTCCTCAATGATGTGTATCAAGATTGGGTCCCAGTTGTCTGTTGACACTTTGAGTGCGTCGAGAGTGGCGACCGTTCGGAGCACGGTATCATGTAAGCTGCGCAGCTGGTCTGCTGATCCATTAGTTTTTGGGTGGGCAAACAAGGTGGCCAGTGTTGATTTGATGAGAATCCTTTCATTCTGATATCTTGCCTTTAATCGTTGCCAGGTGTCTTGATAACTGGCGTGTCCTCCAAATGTAGTGGAGATTAAATTCTTAGCCTCTCCAATCACATGATTTTCCAGATGTCGGAATTTTACCGCATCGCTATATTCTTGATTGTGAACCAGCTCTGTAAAGATGTCGCAGAATCGTGGCCACTTCAAGTAGTCTCCGTCAAATTTGGGAATATCGACTGGTGGTATTGCAAACGGAGAAGCCATTGTGGGTTTTTGAATTGATGCCGACGTTGATTGTGATTCTTCGTTCAGAAATGAGAAATACTCTGCTCGGACCACCTGGAATCTGTCATCGGTGTGTCCATCATTTTTTAAAGTTGGCTTCAGATCGATGAGATCATGGTATCCCGTGACGATTTCCTTCCATAAGTCCCTCATGTGTTGTCTGATGTGTGTAGATAAGTCCCGTCCTTCAGTGCGGTTGCACAGAAAGTCTTCCATATCATCTAACCGTCCTTCATGTCTTCGTTTTAGAGATGTTAAGTGAGGGTCTTCTTCGATTCCTTGAGCTTGTGCCTTTGGCTCAAGATTTTCTCCTGTTTTCCGGGGCTTTTGTGACGGGCCTGATCCTGATGGAATTCCATCGGCAAATATCGCTTCATACTTGTTCACAAGTTCTTCTAACGCCTTTACCTTTGTGAAATACTCGTGTTCTGGGCTTAGTGCCAGCTCCCGAAGCTTGGCGTCATTCCCTTTAAATTGGGTCCATGCGTGAGTGAGCTGTTTTAGTCTCTCCTCGAAATATCCTGGCTTGAGTCTTCGCTCTGCGGAGTCCTTAGTGAAGTTTTTTATTAGCCGTTGGATGGCTATGTTGGTTTCAATTTGCTCATCGATGAGCATCGTGGTTACAGGGTCTGATTCTGATCCCATTGTTGCCGTGGAAGGTTTTGCGATGTAAGGTTTTGTTTATAAATGAACTGCCGTGTGGCTTGTGTTCAGGGTGTGATCCTTTAGGAAGGTATCACGTCGGGGTCACCAAATGTTCGTCCGTAGAGCGTTATGCGGCAACTACGTCAAACCTGAACTCACGGGAGTAACGGTAGGTCCCGGAGTCGTAGTCAAAACCGTAAATAGTCCTGACTAAATTTACCTGGATTCTGCAAGGGACTGCTCGGGTTGGCCAGACGCTTGCTGTGATCAGGCATGAGTTGATGTGGCGTGCTTGAAGTCCTGGGGTGGTTTTCCTCAAGTACCGAAGTACCGGTGGGATGGTGGTTCGGCGGATTCCTTATCGGCCGGTCCTACTGGCGGTCCGTTTCACGGGAGCAACACTCGAAGTAGGTTAGATAGTGCGGGGTCGGCTGGTGGTCCGGTTTTACGGTAGCAACACTCGAGCTAGACTGGTATGCCGCGAGATCTCCTCGTGGTCCGTTTCAAGGGAGCAACACTCGGAGTAATGATATGACGCGGGGTCTACTTGTGGTCCGGTTTTACGGTAGCAACACTAGAAGTAGACTGGTATGCCGCGGATTCTACTTGTGAACCGTTTTACACAGGATCACTAGAAGTAGGTTGATTTTAAGTGCCGTGGACACTGAGTAACGAGACGATTGACTCTGATTTCGGAACTGTCTTTATTTCAGAAGAATAACTCTTATATAAGATGCTAAATTATACATCATTAAATCTAAGAAAGGTCAAAGTTCTGGACGTGCTAAACTAAGGTTAATGCCAGGGTCACCCACCTCTGAGTCTGCTGACTCAGATTGTTTGTTCATGTACTGCTTGCGCATTTCGGCTTAGCTGGCTGGTTTTTACTTGCATCGGTCAGTCGGTCATTCTTCCCGCTGATATGCTGCTTCTGCTTTTGGCGCCGTCTACTAGTGCTGGGTTAATAGGTTGGATATAGTTTTATGCTTATTACTAATTGTTTATAGGTGAGAAAATCGGTTAGTGGGATTTTATATTGCGACATGCTGATGCATATTGATTGGATCAAATTACTAAGTGTGCATATAGGGTAGTAGGTCTTGGCACTAGGTGCCAACAGAGATAGTTGGAGGATTAACCGGAGACGATCAGCAATTGGCGGCGGTCATCAAGGTCGGAGGAGCAGAAGTGAGGGCCATGGTGGACACCGGGGCAACGGCTAGTTTCATTTCAGAGAAGCTAGCAGAGGACCCGGGAATCGCCGGAGAACGGAAAGCGACAAGAAGATTAGTGAAGTTGGCCAACGGGAGCCACATAGAAACTCAAATGGTACTCCTAACAACTGTAAGCTTTGGCAAAAAAAAAGCGTCGTGGTATCGACGGTTCGTTCCCGATTTCGCGGGGGTCGCAAAACCTTTGAACGATCTCCTGCGAAAGGGAACAAAGTGGGAGTGGACGTCGAGACAGCAAGAAGCGTTCGAAAAGTTAAAGTCACGTTTAGCAGAGGACCCGGTGCTGGCATGCCCAGACTTCACGAAGAAGTTTGTACTGCAAACGGACGCCAGCGATTACGGCGTAGGCGCAGTGTTGACGCAGGACACGGATGAGGGCGAGCGAGTGGTCGCTTACGCCAGCCGAACGCTAATAGGCGCGGAGAAGAACTACTCGGCAACAGAGAAAGAGTGTCTAGCAATAATCTGGGCAATTCGGCAAATGAGGCCATACCTGGAGGGATACCAATTCGACGTGATAACGGATCACATGGCGCTGAAGTGGTTAAACAACATAGAGAGCCCACTGGGAAGGATCGCGAGATGGGTCTTCGAGCTGCAGCAATACGATTACGTAATCAGCTACAGAAAAGGCAAGCTGAACGTAGTCGCGGATGCCCTTTCCCGCCAGCCGATGGTGGAGAAGCTGAGGAGTGCCACAGCAACCGAAGACGCGGAATGCGTTTGGATAGGCTCGCTGAAGAAGAAACTAAAGGAAAACCCACAGAAGTATCCGGAATACGTCGAGGAGGCAGGTTTGATTTACCGACACGTTCCACACAGAGCCGGGAGCGAAGAAGTGGCATCATGGAAATTATGTGTGCCGATGAACATGAGGCAACAGGTGCTGAAGGAGAACCACGACGCACCAACAGCGGGTCATTTAGGCGGAAGGAAGACGATTGCGAAGGTAGCAGCTAGGTACTTCTGGCCAGGGATGCAGAGGGACGTGAGGAAATACGTCAGGAAATGCGAGACATGCTTGCGCTATAAACCGAGCCAGATGCAGGCCGCGGCGAAAATATTAACACAGGTCCCAGAGGAGCCGTGGGCGACGGTATGTGCAGACTTCGTGGGACCGTTGCCGAGGTCCAAGCATGGGAACACCATGCTACTAGTAATGATCGATCGGTTCTCAAAATGGACTGAAATGGTCCCAATGCGAAAAGCCACAACAGAGACGCTGCAGAAGGCAATTCGGGAAAGGATCATCTCTAGGTACGGGGTGCCAAAGGTAATGGTGACGGACAATGGGGTTCAATTCACCAGCCGGAGCTTCAAAAAATTCCTCGAGGAGCTCGGAGTTCGCCACCAGTTCACCGCACCATACACGCCTCAGGAAAACCCGACGGAAAGGGCCAACCGGACGGTGAAGTCGATGATCGCCCAGTTTGCAGGAAAGGATCAAAGGACGTGGGACGAGCACTGGCCAGAATTGATGCTGGCGGTGAACTCGAGCGTGTCGGACTCCACGGGGTACTCTCCGTGTTTCATCACCCAAGGCAGAGAGCCAAGAATGCCGAAAGCAATTTTCGATCAGGGGGCATTGGGGACAGGAGAAGCCCAAGCCACTCCCTCAGAAAATGCGGAAAAATTACAGGAAGTGTTCGAGCTGGTGCGGAGAAACATGGAGCGCGCGGCGCAGGAGCAAGCTCGGCACTACAATCTGAGGAGACGAGAGTGGAGTCCGAAGATCGGCGATACAGTATGGGCAAAAGAGCATCATTTGTCCAAGGCGGCCGAAGGATTCGCGGCAAAGTTAGCGCCAAAATACGACGGGACGTACACGGTGGTGAACTTCGTGTCACCAGTGATTGCTGTGCTACGGCACGCTGGCACAAGGAAGGAAAAGAGGGCCCACCTGAGTGAGCTGAAAGCCCAAGCGCAGGAGTCGGCGCAGGCATAAACCACAGGAAAAAAAAAAAAAAAAAAAAAAAAACAACAAAAATTAAAAAAAAACAAAAAATTAAAAATAATAATTTAAAAATAAAGAAAAAAATGTTATAAAAAAAAATGGAAAAAAATATTAGAAGAAAAATGAAAAGATAAAAATGAAAAAAAAAGGATAAAAAAGAATATTATAAAAAAAAAAAAAGAATAAAAAAAAAAAATTCAATAAAATAAGAAAAAAAAATATTAGAAAAAAAATAAAATAAGAAAAAATATAAGAAAAAAAAAAAAACACAAAAAGAAGGGGTAAACAAAAAAGAATTTATATACAAAAAAATATATGTATACAACAGCATAGAATGACTCTGACGTCATCCGAAGAAGGGGGGAGGTGGATAAGGGTATCCACACAAAAATATCCACAAAACAAACATGAAGCTGGAACCACAAAGCTTCTGTCGTTCCCGAAGAAGGGGGGAAGTGTGAGGAGATTAGATCTCCCACACACCAAGACAGGTGGCAAGAGGGGCAACAGCGGGGGGGGAACATGCAAGTCAGCACTGCAGCGTCGGATGGGCCAGCGTTGCTGTGTTTAGGAATACGGAAGAAGAGAAAGGTATCAAGGGAGAAATGCGTCGAGCACAGACGGCATGCGGGGGCAGCAGACACAGACGGCTTGCGGGGGCAGCAGCGGGGGCAAGAGGAACCAGCCTGGCGTACGCCTTGTCTGCTCCTGACCGTTCGATCCAGGTGTGATCCTGTAACGCGAGGGATAGCCAACCCGGGAACTCAAGCCCATTTGTGAAACCAAGCAGGGACACCCCGGGAAGTCAAAAGAATCCTGATCCAGGCGCTGGAGCGTATGCACAGCAAACCGCCTGGAGTCAAAGGAGACGCGACGCCCAAACCTCTGGCCTACCATAGATCCTGCGGGGCGTATGCACGCAGGTGTTTGGAGGCGAGTGGCGAACGCGACCGGGGGCGTGTCCTGTAGGGTAGGAAGGCCCTTCGTGCCCTGATCCGGCCGCTAAGCAGCGAGGAGCATATCCTGCCCGGCGTATGCCTGGGAGGTGAGCCACTCGGTCTGTTAACACGGATTAGGTGCCGGCCACGGCGAAAGGGCAAGTCCAGGCAAGCCAAAGGTTCCGAGGTCCACGGCGTTCCCAAACGGAGGAGCAGCAGCAGGAGAGCAGCGACGACGAGGGAGCAGCGGCAACCGTAGAGCAGCGACGACGAGGGAGCAACGGCAACCGTAGAGTAGCGACGACGAGGGAGCAGCGGCAACGGTAGAGCAGCGACGACGAGGGAGCAGCAGCGTCGGACAGGCAGCGGCAGCAGAAGACATCAACAACACAGGCCCCGCAACCAGAGTCCGTGAGTCCGAACGAAGGGAACCGAGAGCCGTTTCGGCGCCAGGCACCAGGACCGCACGACCTGCCGGGCGCAAGCTTTAGGAGGGCGTGCGTATTGGCACCAACCCGGAGCGGAGATCGGGGATCGACGGGAGGACGAGCGGTCGGTCGGCTGAGCCAGACAGCCGGTGAGATTCCTTTTATTGCTTTGTAAACTATTTACAATAAAGGGGATTTATTTGAAAAGAAGCTTTAACGTGTTATTTCTGGGCTCGGGCAGTCACGTCGAACTATAAATTCGGTGGAACGTACCCTCAAACTCTGTGAGCTAGCCGCGGCGTTTGTTGCGAGCAAAACATAGCTAAAACAGTTCGTTACACCATAGCTAAAACAGTTCGTTACACCCCCTTCTCCGGAAACTCAGAAGCTTCGTGGTTCCAGCTTCCTGTTTGTTGTTTTTTTTTTCTTTTGTTTTTTTTTTTCCCCTTGCGTGTGGATACCCTTATCCACCTCCCCCCTTCTTCGGATGACGTCAGAGTCATTCTATTTCTCGATGCTGTTGTGTATATATATATTTCTTTTTCATGATAATAATTTTTTTTTGTTTACCTTTTTTTTATATTTCTTTTCTATTATATTTTTTCTTTATTATTTCTTTTCTTTCTTGGATTTTTTCTTTTAATTTTTTTCCCCTTTTTTTTCTATTTTTTCTTATTTTATATATTTTTAATATATATATATTTTTTTGTTGTTTTTTTGTATTTTTTCTTTTCATTTGTTTTTCTAATCTTTTTTTTTTTTTAACATATCTATTTTTTTTTGTTTTTTTTTCGTGTTTTTTTTTCGTGTTTCTGTGGTTCATGCCTGCGCCGACTCCTGCGCTAGGGCTTTCAGCTCACTCAGGTGGGCCCTCTTTTCCTTCCTTGTGCCAGCGTGCCGTATCACAGCAATCACTGGCGACACAAAGTTCACCACCTTGTACGGCCCGTTGTACTTTGGCGCTAACTTTGCCGCGAACCCTTCGGCCGCCTTGGACAAATGGTGCTCTTTTGCCCACACTGTGTCGCCGATCTTCGGGCTCCACTCCCGCCTCTTCAGATTGTAGTGCCGGGCTTGCTCCTGCGCCGCGCGAGTTACAGTGTCGTGTCCGAGGGGGATCTCGTAAGAGACTGTCGCTTTTCCAAACGGTGAAGGCTTGCAAATAAAAACGACTGGGTTGCTTGGAGTTTAGAATAAGAATGAATTTATTATAAAAAAGAAATATGAGCAAAGAGTGAACAAGAGTAGTCCGTCCCTATCGGAGCTCTTGCGTTGGCGATCTTGTTGTTCCATTCGCGCCACTCTTCCAGTTCCCGGGTCTGTGCTCTCTCCCGTGGCTGTGGAGAGGGGAAATCCCCCAGTCCGAAGAGAAGGCCACAGAGGGGGAATGGCCGGATCTGAGCCAGGTGGCCAGGCGACGTGTTGTTGGTGTACGCCACGAACTCCGACGATATTTTAGATTTAATGGTTATCTTAATGTTAAACATGTGTGTTGTTTTAAGGTATAACATGATTTGTAAATATGTTCATCTAATGCTAGTGTTACATTTTGTTTACTTATTATATATCTTATGTTGTATTTGTTTCTTATTAAATAACAATTTAGAAATAAGGATTATCTTACTGGCTAAGGGACTATCAGTTAAATGTGTCTATATTGTAGTTTATCCTATTACTATATATTGAAATGAAGAAATTTTATTTCTGTCTTCCCCAAGATCGTCAAAGAGTTTTGTGCATTTTCAAAGAATAATTTTGTCGATTAATTCCTGTTAATGTGGCTTTTTATCTATTTTAGTTTCTACCTGATTAAATTGTTTCTGGTCGACGTGTTGTTGGTGTACGCCACGAACTCCGACGATCTTTTAGATTTAATGGTTATCTTAATGTTAAACATATCTATATGTTTATTACATATAGATATATCTATTTTAAGGTATAACATGATTTGTAAATATGTTCATCTAATGCTAGTGTTACATTTTGTTTACTTATTATATATCTCATGTTGTATTTGTTTCTTATTAAATAACAATTTAGAAATAAGGATTATCTTACTGGCTAAGGGACTATCAGTTAAATGTGTCTATATTGTAGTTTATCCTATTACTATATATTGAAATGAAGAAATTTTATTTCTGTATTCCCCAAGATCGTCAGAGAGTTTTGTGCATTTTCAAAGAAAAATTTTGTAGATTAATTTCTGTTAATGTGGCTTTTTATCTATTTTAGTTTCTACCTGATTGAATTGTTTTGTAGGGCTACTAATGATACTTTAAGAGCTGGGTGGTTATTAGAAGGATTCTGTAACTACGGGTCGAAGTACGTTGGGAGTTATGTGTCAGTGTTAGTATTTGTTGTTTAAGCTGGTGCTTCGGTGTTTGTAAATTTCTTAACTGTTTTCCTAATTTTTTGTTTATGTAGCTTTTGACCTTTAGTTGTTAGGAAGGTGACGCCTGTGCCTCTACCTACTTTGTGTAGTGAAAATCTCGGAGTTATCTTGTTCCTACGGTTTTCTTTTGTAAACACTATATCATTAGGCTCGACTTGGACTGGTGTCTCTCTGTCCTCGTTTAATTTAGCCAATCTTTTTTCTGTGGTTGAGTATAAATGTTCCTGCACTTTTGGGTATATGCCTTTTCTAAATTCGTTTAATTTCTTTAGATAGTCGTGGTGATTGTCGAATGTTATAATTTTTTGAATATGTGAGTTCTTCCGTGAAAGAGCTCGAAAGGGGTATAGGAAGTGCTGGAGTGTATTGCATTGTTATATGTTGCAACAGCTTCCGCGAGTATTTGGTCATGCCCGCATTCTTTTGTTCATGATTATTCTTTATAGTTCGGTTAAGGTGGAATGCAGTCTTTCGACCGAAGCGTTTCCCGTTGATTGTTGGAATGAAGTTGTATGAGCTGTTATTTGAAATTGGGTTAGGAGGTCGTTGAATAGATTGCCCGAAAATTCCGCGCCCTGGTCGAAAATTATTTTCTTTGGTGCTCCGTAGTGACTTATAAATTGTAATAGAGCATCAGCGACTTTTATTGAATTCCTATTGCTAATGGGGTAGGCTTGCGCTAGCTTGGAAAATTTGTCTATAATGGTGAGGTTACAAGCATTGTTAATGAAGTATATGTCTATATGCACAACCGCCAATGGTCCCTCTGGTGCGGTTGGGGTTTGCAGCAGTGGTTTATGAGGATTTCTATCGTACTTGAGGATTAGGCAAGTACCGCAATTTTTTATAATTTTTGTGATAATGTCTTTTAAATGCGGAAAATAAATGTCCCTTTTTAAATGGTTATAAGTTTCGTCTATCCCCCTATGATTGGTGTTAAGGTGATACGCACGAATTTTGTTTTCCTGGTCATGGGGATTAGTGATTTCGGTTAGCCATATTTAGCAGCGGGAAATTTTCTATAAGTCGTTTTCAAAGAAAAAGTTATTATAGGATTCTTCTATTATTTTGAAAATATCGTCTGGTGCAAATATTGCGAATGTTTTATTCGGTTTCAGGATTGTTTGAAGGGCGTTTGTAACGGAATCGAAAGTGTGCACGGGTTCTGTGATTATGTGTCTTATTTTATGGGCAAATTGTGTTTCTATTTGTCTTACCGTTATTGATCCGGTGCGGAATACTAACTGACTATTGAAGTGATTTAGTGGTTGTGAAGCGATTGGTATAATTTGTGGGTCTTCATTTATGTTCAAGTTTGGCTCGATTCTGCTGAGTGCGTCAGCGACTACGTTTTGCGACCCTTTTTTGTATACAACTTCGTAGTCGTAAGCGGACAGGATAGTTTTCCATCGAAGTAGTTTTGGATTTTGGCTTTTCAGATTTTCTAACCAGGTTAATGGTTTATGATCCGTGACTATTTTGAATCTACGCCCGAAGAGGTATGGTCTGAAATGACCTACAGACCAAATGATAGCTAGCATTTCTTTCTCTATCGTAGAATAGCGGATTTCCGTATCCGATAGTGTCCTGCTAGCGAAAGATATGGGTCTGTCATTAGTGTCTGGGCCTTGTGAAAACGCAGAGCCTATCGCATAGTTACTTGCGTCTGTGGTCAACGTAAATGATTTATTAAAATCAGGGTATATGAGTAAGGGATCATTACAAAGAAGATCTTTCGACGTTTCGAATGCTTGTTTAAACTCCTCATCTATTGTTATAGATTTCCTTCCTTTTAACTGTCTCGTCATGGGTTTAGTTATTTTTGCGAAGTCCTTAATAAATTTCCTGTAATACCCTAATAGTCCCAAAAATGACTTAATTTCCCTAATTGTCTTTGGGCAGGGGAAGTCCTAGATGGTTTGAATCTTAAGTGGATTTGGTTTGACCACTTCCTAGGTGACGATGTGTCCCAGGAAGTCGATTTCCTTTCTTAAAAAGTGACACTTGCTCGGTTGGATTTTTAGATTTGCGTTTTGGAGTTTTATGAATACGGATTTAATATCTGCTATATGTTTTTGGAGTGAGGGTGAGAATACTATTATGTCGTCGAGATAGACGAGACAGACAATACCGACTAGATCACCTAACCCGTTGTCCATAACGTGTTGAAACGTGGCAGGGGAGTTTTTAAGACCGAAGGGCATCCTTGTGAACTCATAATGCCCATTTTCGACGGTGAATGCCGTCTTGCTTGCGTCGCGTGGGTTCATTTGAATTTGGTGAAAGCCACTTGCTAAGTCTATTGTTGTGAAATACATGGTCTTTCCTATGCTGTCTAGTATGTCTGCAATGTTTGGAATAGGGTATCTATCAGAGAACGATTTTTCATTTAATTTTCCAAAATCGATTACCAAACGCCACTTTTTTTCGCCTGTGATGTCCTCTTTCTTAGGTACGACCCAGACGGGTGCACTCCAAGGGGAATGGCTGCTTTTTATGATGTTCTGTTCGAGCATTTTTGAAATTTGCTTTCGAACTTCGTCTTTATGTACAAATGGGTAACGGTAAGATTTTGTGTGAATCGGTATATTATCTGTCGTGGGTATAGAGTGTTTAACGGCATTAGAGAACGTTAGTTGATTGTTTTCGTTGTGAAAAAGTCTTTTGAATGATTTGCTTAGTTTGAGAATATGTTGTTTTTCCTCGCTGTTGAGGTGTTCCGTCTGAATATCTAATTGTTGATCGTCCGGTAATTCTGTATTAGTTGCCGCGGACATGCAGTTTAAGTATTGGTGGGTTCGTGGAGAGAACTCTTCTGCCTGTAACGGCTCTTCTAGATAAAGTGTTTGGGTCTGGTCTGAGTTATTACAGACTTCGAAATAGGCGGATCCTGCGATTGCGGTGTATAAGCCACCTGTTACGACTATTTGATTATCCAAATTCGTGGTTTCATATATAAAGTCTCCCTGCATTAAGTTTACTGGGAGCGGTAGTCGCATTTTGGTATTTTGTGGTTTGGTATGTAATGTATCTACAGGGTTTGCTCTTGTGAGGATTGGGATGGCGGTTTCTGGTGTTTCTAATATGGAGTCGGCAAAGTTTATTTTTGTATTTAGGCCGGATAGAAGGTCCATGCCTAGAAGACCATTGAAGTGGGGGTGGAAATTAAATAGTAAGAACTTAAAATTGGGAATTTGTTTGAACTGTTTGAAATTAATTTTATCTGTATATTCCTGAATTTTGAATGTATTGAGTACAGTGTGGATATTTATATCGGAGGTTAGTTTTTTGATGCGGTCTTTGTTAACCCTCTAGTGCCCAAGACCGCCTCTAGACGGGTAATGTTAAAAATACCGTTATTTTATTCTTTTCAATCCTTTTGACTGGGTTTTTCATTGTTTCTAATTTGGGAAAGTCAAAAAATTAAGTTTGTTGCCTTTGGAATACATACTAGAGCTTGCGCAAGCTGTTGTATTCATTTGAAGCAGAAAATTCGAAACTCGAATGAAGTAATTATTTTGTAAAAAGTGCAAAATGTAAATATTTTTTTTAAATATTATAAATAGTTTGCCGGTGGAATAAAAAATTGTACCGTGTTGTTGATAGTCTCAAGGACGCAAAATACGAAACCCACACTAAAAATAAGCTTTCGTTAGCTTTTTATTGCATTTATAAAATATCCCGTCTAGAGGCGGTCTTGGGACAATTCGGGAAAAAAAATTTATAAAGTGATTTAGAAAGGGAAGTAACTTATGACATATTTAAGTACGAATAACTGCTTGAATAATGAATTAATTGAATAATGTTAATAAGTTATCAGCTCTTTCCGACGTGGAGATTAAAAAATTATTAAATTCTATTGATTTTGGCATTGATACCATGACATTGGTCTATGTTGGGTGGAGAGATTTGTGTAACTTCAAGCGGAAGTCCTACTCCTTTTGCAAAATGGTTGTCACCCTCAAGTTCGATTGCGTCCAATTCACCTCAAGCATAGAAACGCAAACGTAAAGCGCCTGCTGATCATAATACTGCTCATGTTAAAGAAAGCACAATAGCTGAATGTGGATCTGTTTGGACTATGGACTATGAAAAGCACCGCTTTTCAAAAAGATGTTGTGGTACCAAATGAACCTATTCATGGATATATCTGCAATATCCTTTAATGAGCCTGACCTCGGAGAACTTCAAAATCTGTATACGCCATTCAAGTGTTTTCAATTTTTATCCCCTTGCAGAGGGTATTATAATTTTGGTCAAAAGTGTTCAAAGCAGTAAAGGAGACATCTCCGACCCTATAAAGTATATATATTCTTGATCAGGATCCCCCCCTGATTCGATATAAGTATGTCCGTCTGTCTGTCGGTTTCTACGGAAACTAGTCTCTCAGTTTTAAAGCTATCCTTGAAACTTCGCACACATCCTTCTTTTCCTTGCAGGAAGTACATAAGTCGGAACGGCCGGTATCGGGCGACTATATCCTATAGCTGCCATATAACTGAACGATCGAAAATGGCACAACTGCAAGGGTATATCAAGGGTTCGGCTCCGCCCGAAGTTAGCTTTCCTTTCTTTTTTTTTATTATACAATTATTGAACATATCACTTAGCAAACAAATTTGTATGCTGTCCAAAAGGATCCAATACTTCGTTTTCCACAAAAAATTTAGAAATTTGCATTTTAATGACAACAGTAAGTTGCCCTCCAAGGATTCTGCCGACCACGATCCTTTATACAAAATACGACCGCTCGCGACTCATTTCAATGACAAGTATCAATAAGTTCCGCTGCGCCAACGCTTATCTGTGGTCGAACAAATGTGTGCAACAAAAGAATTGATTACCTAATTTTTTGTTGGCCTATCATCCCAAAGCCGCCTCTAGGCGGTCATATAAAACTCGACCCGAGCGATTTTGATACATACTGAATCCAAAAATAATTTTTTTCTTGGAAAAGAAAATTTGAGCACTAGAGGGTTAATAAGTGCTGGGTTTATGAATGAGTAGGTAGATCCTGGGTCTATTAAAAATTTGAGAGGTTTTGACACCATGGAGTTTTGTGATAGGAAAACAAATGGCAATGAAGATCCGTGACTCTTCTTGCTTATGTAATCGACTGGTTTCCCGAGGCTTCTAGTGAAAAATTTGCATCATCGTTGATGTTACATAGGGGAGCGTTTGGATTATGGTTGTTTTTGTCTTGGTGATTTAGGGTCTGATCTGAGTTGTTGTTATTGTGGAGGGGTTCCTACCCAGAGTTTGTCTATCGTGTCGACCATTACTATCGCAATTGGAATTATATTCACGTGTGAAGCGTCTTTTATCATTGTTAAAATTTTGTTGTCGCTGTGTAAAGCGACTATTATTGGCGTTGTTGGTGTTATTATGTCGTGGTACATGGCGGCCGTTGTTGCCATTATTATAATTCTGTTGTCCTGATATGTAGCGTCTATTATAGTCATTATTGGTTGGTTGTCCTTTCGCGTATGGGTGATTCCTGTATGTCGAGCTGTCGTGTCGTCGATTTTCTTGGTGTTTATTCAGTTTTCTAGAGAAGTTTAATTCGATCTGTCCGTACTCGTACGCTTTCTCAATTGTCTCTGGTCTTTGGTTCCTAATGGCTGACCTAAGTGGGTCCTTTAATCCAACTAAGAATGTATTTAGGCAGAATATGTCATACTGGTCACGTTTGGCTGTGAGTGAGTGTCCACTAGGGTCTGCTTCCCTGGCCAGGGACATTAATTGAGGTTTGCTTTGATGTCATCCCAACTGAGGAGTACATCGCAGGCACTCAGCGCCTCGTCCGCCCTGCCTTTAATTTTGTCACGAATGATTCCCAGTAAGTATTGTCCGCAAGTTGCTTGGTTCACTGATCTGGCTAACAAAAGTAGTTGTTCTACTCTACTAACAAATCTATCAAGGTTGTCAGGTGGGCCTTCGTAGGTGGGTAGTTGATGAACAAGGGCTAGTAGCTGTTGTAGATTCAGGCTTGTGTTTGTGGAAGTCGATAAATTGCTAAGGGTGGGACTTAGTGGCCCTGATGCGTTACCGGAATCCATATCGTTGGTGGAAATATTGTTTTGGAATTTAACTAGGTGGTCTTTCTCTTTTGTTTCTATCGCTTTCTTTATCTCAGATAAACTGACCTCGCTCCTTAGATCTAATCTGCCCCTAACTGTGTTACTACTGGTGAAAAAATTTTTTTTTTTTGCTATATTGAAATATGGTAATGGTACGCATATAATGTATATTAGGGTGGGTCGACTTCCAACAAGTTGTTCAAATCGAATTCTAATAGTGCGGAAAACTTGCTACGGAATACTACAAGCATTTTGCAAAAAAAAATTTTGAAATCGGTCAATATCTTCTGTTCGCGCATCGCACTTAAAGTTTCAAAAAATTTTCGAAAATACCGAATTTTCAAAACTTCTTAAAAGTACGATTTAGTCGCAATTTTCCAAGGTGTTTTCCAATAATGTTAATAAGTTATCAGCTCTTTCCGACGTGGAGATTAAAAAATTATTAAATTCTATTGATTTTGGCATTGATACCATGACATTGGTCTATGTTGGGTGGAGAGATTTGTGTAACTTCAAGCGGAAGTCCTACTCCTTTTGCAAAATGGTTGTCACCCTCAAGTTCGATTGCGTCCAATTCACCTCAAGCATAGAAACGCAAACGTAAAGCGCCTGCTGATCATAATACTGCTCATGTTAAAGAAAGCACAATAGCTGAATGTGGATCTGTTTGGACTATGGACTATGAAAAGCACCGCTTTTCAAAAAGATGTTGTGGTACCAAATGAACCTATTCATGGATATATCTGCAATATCCTTTAATGAGCCTGACCTCGGAGAACTTCAAAATCTGTATACGCCATTCAAGTGTTTTCAATTTTTATCCTCTTGCAGAGGGTATTATAATTTTGGTCAAAAGTGTTCAACGCAGTAAAGGAGACATCTCCGACCCTATAAAGTATATATATTCTTGATCAGGATCCCCCCCTGATTCGATATAAGTATGTCCGTCTGTCTGTCGGTTTCTACGGAAACTAGTCTCTCAGTTTTAAAGCTATCCTTGAAACTTCGCACACATCCTTCTTTTCCTTGCAGGAAGTACATAAGTCGGAACGGCCGGTATCGGGCGACTATATCCTATAGCTGCCATATAACTGAACGATCGAAAATGGCACAACTGCAAGGGTATATCAAGGGTTCGGCTCCGCCCGAAGTTAGCTTTCCTTTCTTTTTTTTTATTATACAATTATTGAACATATCACTTAGCAAACAAATTTGTATGCTGTCCAAAAGGATCCAATACTTCGTTTTCCACAAAAAATTTAGAAATTTGCATTTTAATGACAACAGTAAGTTGCCCTCCAAGGATTCTGCCGACCACGATCCTTTATACAAAATACGACCGCTCGCGACTCATTTCAATGACAAGTATCAATAAGTTCCGCTGCGCCAACGCTTATCTGTGGTCGAACAAATGTGTGCAACAAAAGAATTGATTACCTAATTTTTTGTTGGCCTATCATCCCAAAGCCGCCTCTAGGCGGTCATATAAAACTCGACCCGAGCGATTTTGATACATACTGAATCCAAAAATAATTTTTTTCTTGGAAAAGAAAATTTGAGCACTAGAGGGTTAATAAGTGCTGGGTTTATGAATGAGTAGGTAGATCCTGGGTCTATTAAAAATTTGAGAGGTTTTGACACCATGGAGTTTTGTGATAGGAAAACAAATGGCAATGAAGATCCGTGACTCTTCTTGCTTATGTAATCGACTGGTTTCCCGAGGCTTCTAGTGAAAAATTTGCATCATCGTTGATGTTACATAGGGGAGCGTTTGGATTATGGTTGTTTTTGTCTTGGTGATTTAGGGTCTGATCTGAGTTGTTGTTATTGTGGAGGGGTTCCTACCCAGAGTTTGTCTATCGTGTCGACCATTACTATCGCAATTGGAATTATATTCACGTGTGAAGCGTCTTTTATCATTGTTAAAATTTTGTTGTCGCTGTGTAAAGCGACTATTATTGGCGTTGTTGGTGTTATTATGTCGTGGTACATGGCGGCCGTTGTTGCCATTATTATAATTCTGTTGTCCTGATATGTAGCGTCTATTATAGTCATTATTGGTTGGTTGTCCTTTCGCGTATGGGTGATTCCTGTATGTCGAGCTGTCGTGTCGTCGATTTTCTTGGTGTTTATTCAGTTTTCTAGAGAAGTTTAATTCGATCTGTCCGTACTCGTACGCTTTCTCAATTGTCTCTGGTCTTTGGTTCCTAATGGCTGACCTAAGTGGGTCCTTTAATCCAACTAAGAATGTATTTAGGCAGAATATGTCATACTGGTCACGTTTGGCTGTGAGTGAGTGTCCACTAGGGTCTGCTTCCCTGGCCAGGGACATTAATTGAGGTTTGCTTTGATGTCATCCCAACTGAGGAGTACATCGCAGGCACTCAGCGCCTCGTCCGCCCTGCCTTTAATTTTGTCACGAATGATTCCCAGTAAGTATTGTCCGCAAGTTGCTTGGTTCACTGATCTGGCTAACAAAAGTAGTTGTTCTACTCTACTAACAAATCTATCAAGGTTGTCAGGTGGGCCTTCGTAGGTGGGTAGTTGATGAACAAGGGCTAGTAGCTGTTGTAGATTCAGGCTTGTGTTTGTGGAAGTCGATAAATTGCTAAGGGTGGGACTTAGTGGCCCTGATGCGTTACCGGAATCCATATCGTTGGTGGAAATATTGTTTTGGAATTTAACTAGGTGGTCTTTCTCTTTTGTTTCTATCGCTTTCTTTATCTCAGATAAACTGACCTCGCTCCTTAGATCTAATCTGCCCCTAACTGTGTTACTACTGGTGAAAAAAATTTTTTTTTTTGCTATATTGAAATATGGTAATGGTACGCATATAATGTATATTAGGGTGGGTCGACTTCCAACAAGTTGTTCAAATCGAATTCTAATAGTGCGGAAAACTTGCTACGGAACACTACAAGCATTTTGCAAAAAAAAATTTTGAAATCGGTCAATATCTTCTGTTCGCGCATCGCACTTAAAGTTTCAAAAAATTTTCGAAAATACCGAATTTTCAAAACTTCTTAAAAGTACGATTTAGTCGCAATTTTCCAAGGTTTTACTTATTATTATATTTATTTTGAATCATTTAAAAGGTTTTTTCGTAATTAGGTAAATCAATAGTGGTTTTAAGAATTTAAAATAAATAAGTTTTTAGTACAAATTTCATGCATTACGATTGTTTTTCAGGCTCAGCTTTCCCCAGGATCAACGACGAGGACGTAGTGAAAAATCTGATCCCATTTTTTTATTGCTATTTTTTTATTTTTTTTAAATGATTTTTTTTTTTATTTTTTTAATGATTTATATATATTTTTTTTTTGATTTTTTTTAGATTTTTTTAAATTTTTTTTGTTCTTTTTTTTTTAATTTTCTTTTTGTTTTTCGATTTTGTTTTATTTGTCTGTTGTATAGTGGGACTTGTTCTCAAATTTAGGCAAACTGCAACGAGAATATAAAGTTGAGCGTATGTAACCATCCCTATTGTGATAACCACATACCTTCTTCGACGCTTCAGTAACAAGCTTAACAGTTCGCTCTACTTCGTGAGTGTGGCATGGAAAGCTTAGCAAGTTGCTTTGACCGATTGATAGTTGGTTATCAATGGAAGATACCAAAACTGCATTTGACACTTTCCTAAGTACTGGAGGAGGTGATACTACTGTAGAAGACCAGTCGATCATTTCATAGTACTTAGTGGCATTAAAGTTTAGTTTTGGCAAAAGGAACGAGCGCACCGAAGTCTCCGCAGTAGGAGTCTTCTCTCTGGCTTTTAAAATTCTTTGCAACCCGATCTTACGTACATTAAGATTTTCATTTGTGAGCATAGACAAAAGCAAATTTTCAGGATGCGCGAAATAAGCATTGTGTTGAATTACAGGATCAACTACTTTTAAAAGAAGTTTTGGCAAGTATCGAGAATTTTTAATCATAGTGAAGACATGTCTCGCACCATCTGTTATTGAATCACTAATTTTTATTTGAAACCAAGTAGGTAAATACACTTTCATTATAAATGTAACTATGTGAACTAAGTTTTCGGAGGGCTCTTCACTCGATATGTATAATCTAATGCCACTAAGTACTATGAAATGATCTGGGGAAAGCTGAGCGTGAAAAACAATCGTAATGCATGAAATTTGTACTAAAAACTTATTTATTTTAAATTCTTAAAACCACTATTGATTTACCTAATTACGAAAAAACCTTTTAAATGATTCAAAATAAATATAATAATAAGTAAAACCTTGGAAAATTGCGACTAAATCGTACTTTTAAGAAGTTTTGAAAATTCGGTATTTTCGAAAATTTTTCGAAACTTTAAGTGCGATGCGCAAACAGAAGATATTGACCGATTTCAAAATTTTTTTTTGAAAAGTGCTTGTAGTATTCCGTAGCAAGTTTTCCGCACTATTAGAATTCGATTTGAGCAACTTGTTGGAATTTGACCCACCCTAATGTATATACAATAGTAATAATATGTAAGTAGTAATTGTAATATAAAGTAGTAATTATATATAATTAAATATCTTCTTCAAAAATAGTTTGAAAAAAATATATTTTTATTTGAGTTCCGTTTTTGATACAGTGTGATTTTTAAAACTGCTTAGAATTTTTGGAGTTTCAGAACTAACTTAACTTTGGGGCTCTAAGTCCCTTTTATAGCTACCCTTGCTGAAGCTTTTTGCAGATCAAAGCTCGAAAGAAGCTTTTCTCTCAGAGAGGCTTTGTTTTCTGAAGGAAATCGATTGAGTCGGAACCTATTACTTGAGGTGTCAGTTGACGTGGAAGACTTTGGGTCTCAATTAATCGAGGTGACAAGAAAATGTGAAATTTCCTGTGAAGTGGATGCCCATTTAAGAATGGTTTGAGCTGTTTAGTTTTATTTCACTTAAAAGGAGTGAGAAAGATTTGAGTCGGGATTCTGTTTACCAAAATATTGTTTTGGTTTTCAATCTGAAGTGGCTCTTAGAAATTGGAAATCTTAAATGAGACTGTTTTCAGCCGAATTGAAAAATTAAATGTTTATGTTTTTACAAAAATTGGAATGATGCAATTTGCAGCTGGATTACGAATTTCAATACAAAAGGCTTCAGCTTCGGTTTACAAAATTGGTTTACAAAATTTACTGATATACACTTAAAGAAATTTTGTTGATATGTTACTTCCCCATCCTTAAGAATTTAGCCTGTCCTCAGGCGGTTAGTTTGGGGTATAACTGTAGGTCATGTTCTTTATTCTCTGAACTTATAGTTTCTTCTTCGGGAGTTATAACCTTTTGTTTTTTATAATTAATTATTATCCTTTTTGGGATGTTCTTAAATTTATAAATCAAATATATGATTATAATAATAATTATTACTACTAGTAGTATTAGTAAAATTGTTTGAGTTTTAAAATATTGTTTTGAGTGGTTTTGGAATATTTCTTTGGCTACGATATACGATAAAGGTTCGAGTTTAGTTATGTTGTTGTTTACATAAATAGTTCGGGTGTAATCAAGCATAGTATTTGTTATTATTACATCTTCTATTTGTATAGAACAGTTGAATACTTTTATTATATTGTTTCCTTCTGCTATTAGATCTTTATTTATACAATTCTGATTTAACAAAGTTTTTGGTAAATTCCATGTTATTATAATGTTGGGTTCAATATAATTTAATTCGAAGTTCTTGTACATTTTTGTATATCTACATTCTGTATTTGTTTGTCTTAAGAGACCTATTATACATTTATTATTTACTATTTCTTTTGTTTTTACTTTAAAGACTTGCTGATTTTTTATGTAATATTTATCATGCAATGTTTCGGTTATTATATTCTGATTCTGATCCGGATACGGTAAAATTTTGTAAATGGGGGTTTTAATAATAGTACGAGGAATATGAGAAATTATCAATATTTCGTTAGTATTAACTTGTAACCAAGTAGATGTTTTAATATTTAACAATTTTTCTGAATTAATATGTTTAAGTGGGTCATGTTTTAGGAGCTTTGGGTTGAATATGCCTAATCTTGTAAATTGCATTCCTAATTCAATGTCTTCTATGTATTCTGTAAATTCTTGTAAATTGAAAATAAGGATTGCTAACCTTTGGTTTTCATTTTGGTTTTCATTTAAATGATTTACTGTTTCTATTCCTTTATTAATTGCATCAATAACTTTATTTAATTCGTTGATCTGTATACTATTTTCGGACAAGTTATCAATTTTTGATTCTAATTCTTCCCTATCATGTTGATCCAATGTGCCAAATAAATATTTATAAAAGGTACCTACAAAATTTGCAAGTCCTCTTTTGTTTCGTTGAGCAATTTTTATTCCATTCTTTTCTCTATTTAATTTTTCTTATAGATATTGAATTTGATCCAAATGTTCAAATTCTCGTGTTTGTTCCATTAGATTTTTATAAGTTTGTTCAGTTTTAGTTAAATTGACTGTGAGACAATGATATTCATAATTAGTGGGCAGATCTATGTTACCTGTTTGGAAAATTAAGTATCCATTTTTTGCTTGAATTGGATTGATATCTATGTTCTGACACATGGCGTGATATATAAGACATAATAAAGTTATTATATAAAAGATAATTTTATTAAGCTGGGTTGTCTTCCGGTGGAAATCTGGAATTATTATATTTGCTGGTATTAATTTTCTTTTTCTTTTTAAATTTCGATTTATAGTGTGTGATTTCTCTACCTCTATTTTTTTCTACATAATGTTTTTCGTCAGTTTGTGTAATTTGGCCTGTCTTCCTAAAAGGATTTGTTGTTTTAGATTTTATAAGTGGAGCTTGTCTATACCTAGTATCAATATCGAATGTATGACGATTTTTATTAAGCTTGTTTATTTTCTTTATTTTATTCACTTGAATATTATAACTTGGAGTTCCGGCGAAAATAAAAATGTCTGCTGGTGTTCTACCTGTAGAGCTATGTTTTGTTTTATGATTATAAATATAAACGATTGTTTCAAATTTAGTAATTATATTTTCAGGATTCCGTTCACAATTTATAATTCTTAATTTTTCATTAATAGTTTTATGAAATCTCTCTATGTCAGAAACGCCATTTTTACTTGTGGTTATAGTTATTCTTACATCTTCTGATTGCAGCCAAAGTTGCAATGCTGAGCACATAAATGCAGAGTCTTTGTCGGCTTTAATTTCTTTTGGTTTACCCATTACATTAAATATCATGAGTAATGCCCTTTTTGCTTCTAACCAATCCCTACTGTTGACATTTATTAAAGCAGCATATTTGGAATAAATATCAATGCAAGATAAGAATTGTTTATTATCGATCATGTAAAAATCTATAACATATTTTTCTCTGGAGTTTTGTATCTCTGTGTTCTGTTTTAGCAAGGTTACAAATTTCACACTCATTTATAATATTCTGAATTAATCTCTGATAATCGGGAAAATAATATTTATACCCTTGCAGAGGGTATTATAATTTTGGTCAAAAGTGTGCAACGCAGTGAAGGAGACATCTCCGACCCTATAAAGTATATATATTCTTGATCAGGATCACCTCCTGAGTCGATATGAGCATGTCCGTCTGTCCGTCTGTCCGTCTGTCCGTCTGTCCGTCTGTCCGTTTCTACGCAAACTAGTCTCTCAGTTTTAAAGCTATCGAGTTGAAACTTTGCACACACCCTTCTTTCCTTTGCAGGCAGTATATAAGTCGGAACGGCCGGGATCGGCCGACTATATCCTATAGCTGCCATATAACTGATTGATCGGAAATGCCATAACTTTGGTGTTTTTTAAGTTAGAGGGTTGGGACTTTCCACACATGTTATATTTGACCAAAATATCTTGTGTGCAAAATTTCATAAGGATCGGCCGACTATATCCTATAGCTGTCATAGAACGATCGAAATTGGCATAACTTTGGTGTTTTTTAAGTTAGAAAGATGGGATTTGGTACAGATTACTCTTTTGGCAAAATAATTCGATATGCCAAATTTCATAAGGATCGGCCGACTATATACGATCCGCTACATATCTAATAATATAAGATGCGTGGCGCCACCTAGCGGACTGCGACTGAACTGCAAGGGTATATCAACTTCGGCTCCGCCCGAAGTTAGCTTTCCTTTCTTGTTTTCTTTAAAAAGGCTTGTTTGTTTTTCTATTCCTGGATGTAATAATTCTACGTGAGCTTTAAGGACAATTTCCTTGAATTCGGCGAATGTTTGGACATCTGTTAATATTGTACTAGTTTTCATAACTTTGGTTAAGTTGTTTGGGCTGATGATTTCTATATAAGCATTTTGAAATATTATGAAGTCCATTTCACAAGGAAAATAAATAACACTTTTTTTAGAGCACAAATATTCTTTAATTAATTCTTTTGCATATTCATGGGTCATTTCTTTATAAATTATTTTAAGGTTGGTTTTATGAAAGTATTGGCTCAATTTGACTTCATTTGAGTTTCCTCTATGAAATTCAATTTGTCTATTGTAACAGTTTAAAGGTTTTTCCGTTATTTCTATATAATTCTGATTGTCTTCATGTGCACTATGAACTGTTGCTATGACTCGGTATTATCCGGTGTTTCTCCTAAAAAATTTTCTTCTAGCTTCACTCTTGACAGAGCATCAGCTACCTGGTTTTCCTTTCCCGGCAAATATTTAATAGTGAAGTCAAACTCGTTTAATTTTATTCTCCATCTTTGTAGTTTCATGTTTGGTTCTTTTATATTATGAAGCCAAACTAATGGTCTATGATCGCTAAGGATTCGAATTTTCTACCAAAGAGATAAGACCTAAAATATTTAGTGGCCCAGACTATAGCCAGAAGCTCTTTTTCTATTGCTGAATAATTAATTTCATGTTCATTAAGAGTTCTACTTGCATAACAAATAGGTTTATGATTTTGCGATAATACTGCGCCTATGGCGACATTGCTAGCATCTGTTGTTAAGGAAAATAATTTTTCAAAGTTAGGGTAAATTAAAATTGGGTCTGATGTAATAAGAAGTTTTAATTTCTCAAATGCTTCTAAATATTCTTTATTGGTTGAATTTATAGTGGAACCTTTCTTTAAGTTTACAGTCATAGGTTTTGCAATTTTAGCAAAATCAGGTATGAATTTTCTATAAAATCCACAGAGACCTAAAAATGATTTTATTTCTTTTTGGGTTTTTGGTATTGGAAATTTTTGTATTGCCTCAATTTTTTGGGGGTTTGGCTTTATTCCTTCTGTTGTTATTATATGTCCAAGGAATTCAGTTTCCTTTTTCATAAACTCACATTTGTCAAGTTGAAGTTTAAGATTAGCTTCTCGAAGTTTTGAAAACACCTTTTTTATGGACAATATGTGTTCTTCTAATGAAGTAGAAAATATAATTATGTCATCCATGTAAACAAGGCAATGCTGGTATATTAAATCTTCTAATAAATTGTTCAAGCAACGTTGGAAAGTTGCAGGCGCATTTTTCAGACCAAATGGCATTCGTGTGTATTCGTAATGTCCATTTTTAGTAGAAAAAGCTGTTTTTGAAATAGAATTTTCATCCATTTGAATTTGATGGAAACCCTTGGCAAGGTCAATTGTTGTAAAATATTGACACTTTCCAAGTTTGTCAAGTATTTCATCCATAACTGGTATCGGATACTTATCATCAATAGTTATTTCATTTAGACTTCGATAGTCTATTACTATTCGAAATTTCTTTTTACCTGATGCATCTTCTTTCTTTGGGACTATCCATATTGGAGAACAATAAGGGGATTTCGATTTACGTATTATTCCCTGATTCATCATTTCTTTAATTTGGACTTCTACTTCTTGATCATAAGCTTGGGGGTATTTATAAGGTTTTTTGTAAATAGGATCTTCATGTTTGGTTTGGATTGAATGTTTTATAGCACTGGTAAAGGTCAAATTTTCACCTTCCCTGTACTGGATATCCCTAAATTCAAATAAAATGTTATTTAATTTAGTTCTTTCTTCTTTATTAAGATGATTTATTCGAAATTTATTATTTTCTTCTAAGTCATTATTAATTGCAAAATTAAAAGATATATCCTCAGATGAAGGTGGACTGAGATAATCTTCCAATGTTTCAATTTCGGAATTCTTGAAATCTTCGTGGTTATATATCATGGAAAAAACAAATCCGCTCAAAGTGACTGTTTCCTGTTTATAATTAATAATTGCTTCACATGCTTCTAAATACTCTCTTCCTATCAATATGTCATATTTTTGCGAAAAATTGTGAACCCAAAATGGTTGATCGATCGGACAAAGTTTACTTGATTTAAAATTTACGGACTTATTTAATTTAATTACACCATTAATTGTGTGCACTTCTAACGTTTTTAATGTTTGTGGGAAATTAAAATAATTTTCTTTTATTAGGTTTATTGAACTTCCTGTATCTATTACACATTTAAATGCGCGATTGTTAATAGTTATTCTGATGTAAGGATTTCTATTTCTTCTATTGGATCCGAGGCTATTTGATGAAAATTTTCGATTTCCATTCTAGATTGATCGCTTGAATATTCACGCTGTCTTTTCACTGGTTTGTTAGAATTATAACCTTGTAAAGAAGATGTTGGCTGTTGATAATTCATAGGATTCTGAGCTCTACCATGATTTAAATTTTGCTGCAATTCCTGTTGAAATTGTTGTTGATTGAAATTATTTGGTTGTCTATAGTTACTTTGCTGATTATAATTTTGTTGATTATTATTATTATAAAAGGAATTATTTCTTTGGAAATTATTATTTCTTTGATAATTTCTCCTATCTTGTCCGTTTTGTTTTGAATTATGTTGTGATTTAACTTTATCAGAACCAGAATCATAACAACCTTCTTGTTGTGCTACTTGTTTAAGTTTACTGACTGTAGTTATATCGTGCCTTGCTAATGTCATGAATAACCTGTCAGGAAGTTTTCTCATTATTACATCTTTTACAGTATTATTCATAGCATTATTATAAATCATTGTATTTAAATTGTTATTTTCTAACGACAATTTGTTTGTTATGACAAATATTTTATATTCTAGATCCTTGACGAACTTACGAATGCTTCCATTGAAAGGGGTATTGTAGAGTCGTCTTAGTAATTCCTCGCATGGGGTTTGGGTTTTATACTCATCGATGAGAGCAATCCTTAGATCGGGCCAATTGGTTGCTGCTGATATCTGTGACACTCGCTGGGCATCTCCTGATAATTGCATCTCGATTGCACTGAAGAATACAGCTGTTTGACGCGGATCAGTTGATGGATACAAATTTAAAATGTATTCGATCCGTCTGATGAATGCACTTAATTCCCTGGTGCTTCCATTAAAATTGGGAACTTGCCTAATCTGGCTTAAAGCTTAATTAAGGTGTAGCTCGGAGAGTAACTGGACTTGTGCTACTGGTTCGGCCATTGTAATGTTCGTATTTCTTATTTGTTTCGGTAGCGGTCACACTATGAAAGCGGGCTACTAATTTATTTTAAGTTTTTGTGTTTTGTATATTTTCGGTAGCAGTCACACTTCGAAAAGTGGGCTACAAATTGAAACTAACACGTAAGTTCTTTTGCGGATGTGAATAGCGATTAACACTCGCGGTTAGTATTAAGGCTGCAGTTGCATTAGCACAAAATACTTCAACGATGTTCTATGATCTCGATTGATCACTGGTCACTTTTACACATCCTACCGACTGCGCCAATTAAATATCTTCTTCAAAAATAGTTTGAAAAAAATATATTTTTATTTGAGTTCCGTTTTTGATACAGTGTGATTTTTAAAACTGCTTAGAATTTTTGGAGTTTCAGAACTAACTTAACTTTGGGGCTCTAAGTCCCTTTTATAGCTACCCTTGCTGAAGCTTTTTGCAGATCAAAGCTCGAAAGAAGCTTTTCTCTCAGAGAGGCTTTGTTTTCTGAAGGAAATCGATTGAGTCGGAACCTATTACTTGAAGTGTCAGTTGACGTGGAAGACTTTGGGTCTCAATTAATCGAGGTGACAAGAAAATGTGAAATTTCCTGTGAAGTGGATGCCCATTTAAGAATGGTTTGAGCTGTTTAGTTTTATTTCACTTAAAAGGAGTGAGAAAGATTTGAGTCGGGATTCTGTTTACCAAAATATTGTTTTGGTTTTCAATCTGAAGTGGCTCTTAGAAATTGGAAATCTTAAATGAGACTGTTTTCAGCCGAATTGAAAAATTAAATGTTTATGTTTTTACAAAAATTGGAATGATGCAATTTGCAGCTGGATTACGAATTTCAATACAAAAGGCTTCAGCTTCGGTTTACAAAATTGGTTTACAAAATTTACTGATATACACTTAAAGAAATTTTGTTGATATGTTACTATATATATGTACTAGCTGACCCGGCAGACTTCGTACTGCCAGCTGTTGTTTTTGTTGCGTTCAGAATCTTCTTTTGTGACAAAACTTAAAAGTTTTCAAACTTAAAAAAATTATCTGATACAGTAAGAACTGAAGATAGCTAAAATTAAGTTTCGCGGAGCTATCATTTTAATCATTTTCAATCCCAAAAATTAAAGAGTACCCTCTTATTTTATTCAACTTCATTTATTGAATAAAACCAATAATATTGAATAATATAAAAAAAAAATAATTATAAAAAAGTTTTATAATTATTTTCGATATATCATGTTGCTTACTTATAAAGAGTTTTCCTGAAATACTGGCTTTTTATAAAATTTAAATTTGATATTCACAGACACACACTGTTAAAATACAGTGTGTTAATTAATTAAAAGCTATCTCATAAACTATATTTTTTGTTTTATTTTGTGGTGCGTAAATAAACAAAGAAGACGGTTTTCCGACGCCCGAACACGCGACGTCTAATTGTCCATACGCGAAATAGGGAAACTCCAAGTTGATTCCACAAACTTCTAACGATTTTGTGGTGCGTAAATAAACAAAGAAGACGGTTTTCCGACGCCCGAACACGCGACGTCTAATTGTCCATACGCGAAATAGGGAAACTCCAAGTTGATTCCACAAACTTCTAACGATTGTCCTTCCGATTTATTTATAGTCATCGCAAAATCCAGACGTACTGGAAATTGTAAGCGTTTAAAATCGAATGGTGTGTCCGTTGGAATCATTGGTATCCGCGGGATCAAGACATCCTCTCCTTTGTATTTTCCTTTTATGATTGTTGTCTCAATGACGTTATTCATCAGTCTTTTCACAGCCAGTCTTCCAGTATTATGGCTATCAGATGGCATCCGATCCAATGCTATTTTGATCATGTTTACTAAATTGTTATTCTGATGAAGAAACATTTGTAATTGTTGGACAATGGTTCTCTTTACTGTTGGTTTGTGAGCACAACGAATATTAATTTCCGCATCTGAATTGCCCATAAAATAAATTTGTAAAAATTGATGATCTGCATCAGGTAGTGGTATCAGAGTTCCCAGTAAGTGATAAAATTGTCCTTGTATCTGTGATTTTTCAAAATTTGGCCATTAATTATTTTCTATATATATATTTGAATACAAACTTGAATATTTTTATATAATACCTTAAAAGTGGGCATGAAATTGGCTTGTATAATATGTGTAGCACCAAATGATGGCATCTGAACACAGTTGTTATATTTCTGAATGTTGGTCAAGAAGTGCTTCGAATCATTTCCAATCCCAGAAACTAAGGAGCGTAAAGGATCTGGTGGTGGGACCAATTGTGGCAATTTTACTTTGCCTTCAGCGCAACATAATCCAGTAGATTTACCAGTGTACTTTAACGCCTTACAATATTTACAAATTATTTTCATATCCCCAATTTGTACTGATTTGTCGGCACAATAATCAATTGGCGGATCATAGTGGAATGCCACTCACTAAAGAACGCAATTCTGACATAGCAATACGACTATTTTCTTGATCTGTGCGGTTAGCACTTGAGGTAGCTCTTTGCACATTTAATTGACTACGACGACCTAAGTCAGGCCGTCTTCTCCTCGGCATCGTAAATTGTAATTAATCAAAGTGAGAAAATTTCCCGCAAAATTTGAGAAGTGAGAAAATTTTAAATTAACATTTTTTCCAATTTTTTTTCAAAATTTTTCAGTAAACACAATATCGGTTTGTCACATAAAATTAACTAAGCAAAGAACAATGAGTAGCTGTCAAACAATGTATCACGTACCGGCGCCTACTATTATTGTAGAAAAAAGAGAAATTAAAAATTTTGTCTAAAAAATAAAAATAAAAATTTAGGGGTGGACTACCTCTAACATTTAGGGGGATGAAAAATAGATGTTGGCCGATTCTCATAGATACCGGATAAGCACAAAAAATTTCATCAAAATCGGTCAAGCCGTTTCGGAGGAGTATGGTAACGAAAACTGTGACACGAGAATTTTATATATTAGATATTATAAGTATATTATAATGTATAAGTATAGGATAAATTTTGTGTGTTTGTTTACTACACAACTTCGTTTGTATATTAATGTGGTAATATAGTGTACTATAATATGTGATACCATGTACAGATATGTGTCTATGTTTGGTTGCAAGAAAATTTTATGTATTTTATGTATATACGGTTTCTCTTCTTATATATATACAGCTTTTTTTTTGTATATATTGATCTTCAATTATTTAAAACAGAACGCATAATATTATATATAGAATATATACATATATATGGAAGTAACCTCTGGACAGGCGATTCACACAGTTAGCAATACTTTAATTGTAAGGATAAACATTAAAACTCTTTTTTTTTTAACTCTGTAGATTTTGACATTTAAGAAGGTGGAATAATTAAAAACCTTTCCAAAGACGTAAAGAATTTTTCGATAGCTTCAGTGGCTCTGAAGTTATACGTATTTTTAATTTACAAAGGTTTTGGAATTCGGTTAGTGAAAAAATTTTAATTAAAAATTTGCCAAAAATGTATTTAAAATCCAAAATTGTTTCGTAGTTGTGGGAAACCAAATTGTTTTAACAAATTATCAGATGAGAGGCCTATCCTTATGAGAGTTCCACTATATAATAAATTATAAAAAAAAAAACAAGAAAGGAAAGCTAACTTCAAGCGGAGCCGAAGTTGATATACCCTTGCAGTTAAGCAGAAGCTTATATTATTATTATATATATCGGATCCTATATAGTTGTCCGATCCTTATGAGAATTTCACCATCAACAAAATTTCTAATAAAAATATTGGAAACAGCCCCAAGCATCTTTAACAATAGAAAGGTTGTGCCATTTCCGATCGTTCAGTTATATGGCAAGTAAGGGATATAGTTGGCCGATTCTTATGAAACATAGGATTAGATTGCCCAAAACGGAAACCATAGATAGTCCCATCATTCTAGCTTCAAAAACAACAAAGTTAAGCCAATTATCCTAATAAAATTTTGCAAATCGGATAAGATTGCCCAAAATGTTCTGTACTGATTCCATCCTTCTAACTTATAAAAAAAAAAATTATGGCATATCAATCAATCATATAATAAACATGTATTATATCTAAAATAAATGAGCAAAGATAAAAAAATAAAAAAACTGGAAACTTTTCTAGTTAAACCAATTGTTGATACCAATACCAAAGTATTGGCGGAGTTGGTATGCCTGGTTTTTTTTTAGCTTTTAATCCATGATTTGGACCAAAACGGTGGTGGCTGTAATTTAAGTAAAGCAGAGTTTTATTTATATGCATTGTATGCTCAGTGGGGGCATATGCATATAAAGCTTTCTACTCATAAAATTTTGCATTCTTCTCATTAAGACATGAGACACTGAAACACAAAGCAGAATTACATCAAAAGTTGCCATCAAGCATCAAAGTTCGAGGTTAGCCGAGTGGAGAGCGTCGTGGTTTCTAACACGGAGGGCCTGGGTTCGAGTCCAAGTTGAGTCAATTTTTACGTTTTACTTTTTTAAGCCCTTTTTTATTTGGATTTTATTTTTTAATAAATAAACTAAAATCTGAAAAGATATACTCCATATTTTTTAGGGTATAGACCAAATATATGCAGACTCCAAAAAGCAAAGTTGCCAATCAAATACACACACATATATAAGTAAATGCAAGCTTCACAGGAGGCTGTACAAAATGGGTAGCTGCACTTACAGGACTATATCTTGAGTTAACGGATTTTGCCAGATATGAGCGATATATCAAAAGTTGCGTCATCTCAAAAGCTATCTACACGTGTAATATAAAAGGATCAGTCAACCAAATTTTGAAAAATAATTTTTTTTCTTAAAAAAAAAGTTTATTTTCAGTGTATTTTTTTTGTGTACTATATAGACGTTTGGTCTCAAAGAAAGTGAAATTGATATTTAAAAAACCCTTTCAACAGGTAACGGTGTTTAATATCTTTCTTAATTATAAAGTTATGAATTTTTTCATTAACAAAGTTTTTTTAATTTTTTGACGTAAGCTTAAGGTATTTCAAAAAGTTGTAGAACAATAGTTGCTCATATGATAGTAACAAACATTTTCCAATTTTTTTCAGGATTTTTAAGAAAAAAATAGTGCAAACAGACAAACCGACGCAAACTGGCTTCATGAAGAAGAAGGAAAAAAATCGAATTTTTCGAATAACTTCTGAATGAAATGTCGGAGGTACCAATCGACGCGTATTTAGCTCTAGAATGCGAATATATAAAAATATTCTATCTGGGGACTAAAATGTGTCCACCAGCCCCAATTTAGTGATTAAAAATTTTTTTACTTTCACCCTAATTTCTCCCAAACCAAATAACTTTTGGAATATGTTTTGACAAAAATTATATAATTGAAACAATACCTTTCGATTGGTATATCATTCATTTAGATCGGTTGCCTACAGAAAATTTTTAATTCTTCGGCTATATATAGAGTTTCCTCGCGCACGCCAAGGCATGCAGGTCGTCACCTCGTGGACTTCCGTCCACAGTGATAAAGTAAAAGAAAACCTGTAGTACGTATCCGATACGCAGTTCCCTCTTTTCCTTGCTTCCCTGTGTTTAGTGTAAGTTGTATGCCATTCGTATAGTGCTACTGAGTTTGCTTCCACCTTTGTTGTTGTTTTATCGACTTCAACTGTAATGTATGTGATTTAGTAAATATATTTTTTTTTTTTAGAGGTTAGTGAACATGTGACACCAATAAAAGTTAAGTTGTTCGAGGAATGTTTTGTTGTTTTCTCTTCTTTTTCTTATTATTATTATTTTTTTTTTTATATATAACAATGTATAACATTTTCCATTGATTAATTTAATTGATTTTTTTTCTCTAATATGGTTCTATTTCGTGGTGCGTGGTGCGCAAAAAGAATTCAACAGTGTACAAGCCAACGCGGCATCAAGTGTCGCTCCGCCACTCTGGCGCGTCATCAGCTCTTGGCGGCAGTCACTGCCGAGCGACCCAACAAGAGTTTCACCAGCGGCGTCACACAAGAGCGGGGGGGGATCTCGTCAGAGACTGTCGCTTTTCCAAACGGTGAAGGCTTGCAAATAAAAACGACTGGGTTGCTTGGAGTTCAGAATAAGAATGAATTTATTATAAAGAAGAAATATGAGCAAAGAGTGAACAAGAGTAGTCCGTCCCTGTCGGAGCTCTTGCGTTGGCGATCTTGTTGTTCCATTCGCGCCACTCTTCCAGTTCCCGGGTCTGTGCTCTCTCCCGTGGCTGTGGAGAGGGGAATGGTAACTCGCGCTCCATGTTTCTCCGCACCAGTTCGAACACTTCCTGCAATTTTTTTGCATTGACACCATTGTCAGTCACCATCACCTTTGGCACACCATATCTTGCGATGATCCTTTCGCGGATTACCTTTTGTAGTGTCTCCGTTGTGGCTTTCCGCATTGGGACCATTTCTGTTCATTTCGAAAATTGATCGATCATGACTAGTAGCATGGTGTTCCCATGCTTGGACCTCGGCAACGGTGCTAACATTTTCCCTGCGGCCTGCATCTGGCTCGGTTTATACCGCATGCATGTCTCGCATTTCCTGACATATTTCCTCACGTCCCTCTGCATTCCTGGCCAGAAGTACCTTGCTTTTCCTTTATTTTCTTCTTCAGTGAGCCTATCCAAATGCATTCCGCGTCTTCGGTTGCTGTGGCACTCCTCAGCTTCTCCACGATCGGCTGGCGGGAAAGTGCATCCGCGACTACGTTCAGCTTGCCTTTCTTGTAGCTGATAACGTAATCGTACTGTTGCAATTCGAAGACCATCTTTCTCTGTCGCCGAGTAATTCTTCTCTGCGCCTATTAGCGTTCGGCTGGCATAAGCGACCACACGCTCGCCCTCATCCGTGTCCTGCGTCATTACTGCACCCACGCCGTAGTCGCTGGCGTCTGTTTGCAGCACATACTTCTTCGTGAAATCGGGGCATGCTAGCACTGGATCCTCTGCTAAACGCGACTTTAACTTATGCCATATAACTGATTGATCGGAAATGCCATAACTTCGTTGTTTTCCAAGTTAGAAGGATTTTAGTGGATTCCTCTTTGGGCAAAATAATTCGATATGCCAAAATTCATAAGGATCGGATGACTATATACGATCCACACTTGTCGACGGTTAAAAATTGTAATCGACAGGTAGAATCAGTATTGGGAGAAAAACGTAGTATTTTTTAAGTTATCCGATTCTTGGCCCTTTGAAGTACGGGCCTACTGATCTCGGTAATGTAAATGCCGCAAAAATTGCCCTTTCATTATCGTGTGAATTGTAGGAGGGCACACTGCGGTAAGATTTATATTAAGATTTTGAATTGTGAGGCCAATTTTAGCAATTCCAGAATAAAACGCCCATTCACCGCGGCCATAGGCCCTTAAGGTATTACCCTTTCCTTTGGACCTACGGGTGTGGGGAGCCGTTTAAGGCAACTCTGCATGAGGCAAGACATTCGCAGTCCTAGGGAGACTGCAAGGGCAACTTGCGCTGGAGGACGGCTTGACGACCAGCTAGATAGTTGCCAGGAGGGCACGGAGCGCAATTTCCCGTACTTGTAGAGGAGTTGCAGCCAGCGACATAGAGGGCGCATCGACAGAGAGACGCAGCCAGCGTCAGTTGAGGCGACCACAGCCAACGGTCAGGAGGCGCAAGGGGCGCCAAGCATCAGCAGCCGCAGCCAGCGGTCAGAAGCCACAGGACAGGGCAGCCCCATATTTTGACTTGAGATGCAGCATTCCCCCAGGAGGAGTTCCCGTCTGAACGGAGGGGAAGCCACCCCTACAGCAATGCGAGCGGATCAGCAGCCAGCGAGTGGTAGAGCAGAAAACCGGCCGCTGGTGAACATAACCATTTCTCGCCGTCCGTTTCGGCGGCCATTTCTCGCCCAGCCACTACGGTGACTACAGTAGCGTCCCAACCTAGGAGTACTTCTGTCACAGCTGCGCGTACAGAGCCGGAGGTGGGCCAGCCACCAGCGGCCTGCACGCTGCCGCCATCTTGGAGTGGACCGCCATTGCTAATGACCAGCAATCATCTTGTGGAGCCACTGTGTGCTACAAGTGCTCATAGATTCGAGCTACCGGGCGGGAGTATCCACAACATGGCAACTGCATCGCCATTTGTTTGTTGGATCCTACGCTTCGATGACGCCGAATGGAGCCCAAGGAGCGAATGGGCCAAGGAGGCTTCCGGACTTGCCTGTATTTGGAGGGCAGTCCCGAATAGTGGCCCATCTTTAACTGTGCGTTTGTGGAGAAGACCCAAGCGTACAACTGCTCGGACCTGGAGAATATACAGAGGTTATTGAAGGCGCTGAAGGATGAAGAACGCTAGACAGTGAAGTCGCTGCTGATTCATCCTGCAAACGTCAGCGCCGTGATGGAGCAGCTGCGCTTTATATTTGGCCGACCGGAGCAGCTTATACGCCGCCAGCTGAACACCGTGCGAGAGGTGCCGCCGATTTCGGAGCAGCACCTGGCGAGGATCGTTCCCTTCGCAACCCGAGGAAGTAACCTCACGGCTTTCTTGCAGTCGGCGAAGGCGGAGCAGCATTAGGGGAACCCCACCCTCATGGAGGAGCTTGTGGCAAAGCTTCCTACGAGCATGCGAGTGGATTGGGCCAGACACGCTGCATCGATCGAGCCCTTTCCCACTGTAGCGCACTTCAGCGCGTGGCTACAGGAGTACGCAGATCGTGTGTACGATTTGGGACAGCGAGGGAAAAACGCCGAGGCGTCGAGTTCTACATGCGAGCGTCGACCAGAACTGATGCGAGCAGCGGGATGATCGGCATGGAGGTTGTCCAATTTGTGGAGGGCAAAATGCTACGACGAGCTGCAGGGAGTTCATCGGAACTTCGCCACCGGGCAGGTGGAGCATGGTGAAGAGGCATCGGCTCTGCTTCACATGCTTATGGAGTGGTCATTCGGCCAGATCCTGCGATGTGCATGGCGAGTTCCAGATCAATGGATGCCGCACATTGCATCACCGTCTGCTACATGGATCGGACGAAGGGTGAAGATGGTCGGAGCAGCAAGGCTTCAGGCGCCACAACGGAGGAAACCAGCTGTCGGCAGTCCGATGAGGAACTTCGGCACCACGTTGCTGTAGGGCTTCATCGGCAGTCGCGAATCCTTATACAGGCCCTCGACATAACGTCTGCATAGGCAGACTCAAGCTCGAAACGGCGTACACGTTCCTTCGGAGGAGGCCTTCGCCACGAGGTGGTTACAGGGACCACGAAAGGAGACAGCAGTCGGCTGCCCTCAGAAACAGCCTGGAGAGAAGGGCCCGCTGCCGTGGAGAGAAATTTATGTATTGACGTCGAAGGAGGCCGACTTTTGTTCCGTATACTGCCAGTAACGCTGTACGGAGCTGCTTGCCAGGTGGACACATACGCGCTCTTGGATGAAGGATCCCCCGTCACGATGATCGACGACGAGCTACGGAGGGATCTGGGAGTGCGAGGCGAACATCGACAGCTGAATATCCAATGGTTTGGAGGAAGGGCCAGCAGGGAGCCCACCAACGTTGTGAGCCTGGAGATAAGTGGAGCTGGGAAGGCCACTCGCCATCCCTTGAGAAACGTGTACGCCGTTTCGAGCTTGAGTCTGCCGATGCAGACGTTATGTCGAGGGCCTGCATAAGGATTCGCGACTGCCGATGAAGCCCTACAGCAACGTGGTGCCGAAGTTACTCATCGGACTGGACCATGGACATTTGGGATTGCCACTTAGGACGAGGCGGTTTGCCAGAGAGGGACCGTATGCGGCCGCAACCAAGCTTGGATGGGTTGTGTTTGGGCCGGTAAGTGGACAATCAACTACGCCGTCACCGAGGTCCTGCCTTCTAGCCGTGTCAATGGATGATACGATGGAAAAGATGGTGGAGGACTACTTCGAGATGGAAAGCTTTGGTGTGAAGCTCGCGCCACCGGTCGCAGCCAGCGACGACGCGCGGGCCCAAAGGATCCTCGAAGACACCACGGTGAAAGTGGGGCGTCGCTACCAGACGGGATTGCTCTGGAAGGACGACCACGCTGTGCTGCCACGGAGCTACGAGATGGCGCCCAGACGGCTGATCAACGTCGAGAAGAAGTTGAAGCGCAACGGGCAGTTGGCGCTGGAATACGATCGGATCAACAAGGATTACGTGTCCAAAGGATATGAAAGGAAGCTGCAGCCGGATGAGGTCGCGGTGAAGAGCGACAAGCTGTGGTATTTGCCACACTTTGGGTCAAAAACCCGAACAAGCCCGGTAAGGTCCGGCTTGTGTTTGATGCTGCAGCCAAGGTTGGAGGAACCTCGCTAAATTCGGCGCTGGACAAGGGGCCTCAGCACTACAAGCCCTTGCAAGCCAATTCTACTTCCCCATCTTGAAGCTGTGTTACTCCTAGACTCTTAAGCAATCACGTGGTTTGGGCTAATGTTTGTTCGCAACAAATGCCGCGACTAGCTCACAGAGGTTGGGGGTACGTTCCACCGAATTTATATATCCGACGTGATTGCCCAAGCCCAGAAATAACATGGGATTATGTTAACTTTACAAAAAGGGTGAATCTCGCTGGCTGCTTGGCTCAGCCGACCGACCGCTCGTCCTCCCGTTGATCCCCAAACCCCGCTCCGGGTTGGTGCCAATACACACCCTCCCAAAGCTTGCGCCCAGCAGGTCGTGTGGTCTTGGTGCCTGGCGCCGAAACGACTCACGGTTCCCTTCGTTTGGACTCACGGACTCTGGTTGCGGAGCCTGTGTTGTTGCTTTTGTCTTCTTCGCTGCTCTTCTTCGCCTCCAAACACCTGCGTGTATACGCTCCGCAGGATCTATGGCAGGCCAGAGGTTTTAGCGTCGCGTCTCCTTTGACTCCAGGTGATACGCTGTGCATACGCCCCAGCGCCTGGATCAGGACTTTAATGACTTTCCCGGGGTGTCCCTGCTTGGTTTCACTGTTGGGCTTGAGTTCCCAAGCTGGCTATCCCTTGCTTCACAGGATCACACCTGGTCTTAATGGCCAGGAACCGACAAGGCGTACGGCAGGCCGATCCGTCGCTATAACACCAGGATACCTGCCGTGTCCGGGAATATTCCCACCCTACTCGTTTTACCCTTGGGCTTCCGTTCCGCCGTGGATCCTTGATCCTTTTCCCACTTGCTCCTGACTTTTACTATTTGGCTGATTCGTCCGTAGAGCGTTATGCGGCAACTACGTCAAACTTGAACTCGCGGGAGTAGCGGTAGGTCCCGGAGTCGTAGTCAAAGAACGTAAATAGTCTGACTATATTTACCTGGTTTCTGCAAGGCACTGATCCTGTTGGCCAGACGCTTGCTGTGATCAGGCTGGAAGTGCTATTGCGTGCTTGAAGTCCTGGGTAGGGTTTTCCTCAAGCACCGTTGGGATGGTGGTTCGGCTGATTCCTTATCGGCCGATCCTACTGGCGGTCCGTTTCACGGGAGCAACACTCGAAGTAGGTTAGCTAGTGCGGGGTCGGCTGGTGGTCCGTTTCACGGGAGCAACACTCGGAGTAGTTAGGTAACGCGGGGTCTACTGGCGGTCCGTTTCACGGGAGCAACACTCGAAGTAAACTGGTATGCCGCGGGATCAACTCGTGGTCCGTTTCACGGGAGCAACACGCGAAGTAATGAGGTGACGCGGGGTCTACTTGTGGTCCGTTTCACGGGAGCAACACTTGAAGTAGACTGGTAAGCCGCGGGTCCTACTTGTGAATCGTTTTACACAGGATCACGTGATGTAGGTTGAGTTTAAGTGCCGTAGTTTCAACACTGAGTAATAAGAAATAATAATTCTAATAGTGTGGGAACACATCTAAAACTTTAGGTAAACACATTTAAGACACACAAAAAGGAACAATTAAAAGGGTTTGACATTTTATTATTATATGTTAGTTATAATAATTATTATAAAAAGTTACTTATTATTTATTTCATATTTCATTTTCATATTTCATTTTTGTACAAATGTCTGCGGTTCTGAGTTCGGGTCCTTTAATCCTGCTGCCACTTTCTTGGTACAGTCGATGCAGGTACAGGACGATTAATCCTTCCAGTTAATAAAGTTGCTGAATAAATCAAGCCAGTTGCCAGTTAATAAATAAAATTGTTGTTTCGCGACGAGGACTTTAAATTGCTTTACTTTTTTTTTTGTTTATTGCTTTTTTTTTCAAAGATCACACCACTACCGTCGAGAGCAACTCTTTCATTTGATTTCTATTTTTTTTGTCTTTTTCTACCCTTGCAGAGGGTATTATAATTTTGGTCAGAAGTGTGCAACGCAGTGAAGGAGACATCTCCGACCCTATAAAGTATATATATTCTTGATCAGGATCACCTCCTGAGTCGATATGAGCGTGTCCGTCTGTCCGTCTGTCTGTCTGTCTGTCTGTCTGTCGGTTTCTACGCAAACTAGTCTCTCAGTTTTGGAGCTATCGAGATGATACTTTGCACACATCCTTTTTTTCCTTGCAGGTAGTATATAAGTCGGATCGACTATATCCTATAGCTGCCATATAACTGATTGATCGGAAATGCCATAACTTAAAAACTGATGTTTTTTAAGTTAGAGGGTTGGGACTTTTCACACATGTTATATTTGACTAAAATATCTTATGTACAAAATTTCATAAGGATCGGCCGACTATATCCTATAGCTGTCATAGAACGATCGGAATTGGCATAAGTTTGGTGTTTTTTAAGTTAGAAAGATGGGAATTGGTACAGATTATTCTTTGGGCAAAATAATTCAATAGGTGGCTGCCTATTATAACCTTTCGAAAACGACGACAAATAAAATGCGTGTACTCGGGTATACGTAATAATTCGATATGTATTCAATAATAAAACTTAGGCCTAGCTTATCTATATACCAGAAACCTCTACATTAAGAAACATTTTGTAAGCTCTAGATTTCCTGTTCTTAAGACGAAAAAGGTGTTTATTAAACCAAGGAGGTTTCGTTGATGAAGACGATGAAACTACAGGAACAAATTTGTCCAATGCGTTGTGGATTACATCATAAAGAGAATCAGAGTTAAAAGATGAACGAAATTCCCAGTCAATTCCAGCTAAATGATTGCGAAGAGCATTGTAATACGTTTTTCGAAAAACATTTAGTACGATGCTGAGCCTTATAGTTAGCATGAATTTTAGCGACATCAATTAACACAGAAACCAATAGTGTAGGATAGTGCGATAGTGGTGAAGACCGATTTACAGTCATAGAGGGTATCCGTATAGAGAAAATAAGGTCAGAGATCTGCTAAGTGTGTTAAGGATGGGGTTAATTTGGAAAAAAGCAATTTTAATTAATTTATAAATATAGTCATTGTGACAACTGGCATGCAAGGAATTGTCATCTTCAGACGGGATCCAGGAGATTTTGGGAAGGTTGAAATCACCCATAATTAGGACAAAATCAGAGTCATTGACTAATGATAAAACGAACTTAATAGCCTCAAGGTGGTGAAAATATACAGTTTTTTTTTTTATAGCGATGAACTCGATTCCAAACTGATTCGGGAAAGAGATTAGTTCAGCTGAGTATTTATTAATAACAGCAATGGGGGCACTAAAGATGGCCTATCCATTCGAAACACATTGTACTTTGGAACTAAAATTTCATAATCACAGGCAGAGGAATTAAGCCAGATTTCAGTAAGTGCAATAACATCGAAGCACTCTTAGTAAAAAAATTGGCTCAATTTACCCAGAATACTTCGACCGTTTTGGTAGCAGCAAGAAAATATATTATTACTCAGTTTTTTGGAGCTGAATCGGCATAGTTGGGATTAAGAGGGTCTTAAGAGGGCTAAAAATTCATGAACAATACTGTGCTCAGGCCAGGCTGACGGATCAAGTGCTTTTTCAAAGTGGGATTCAGAAATTAAAATTTTGAAAGAAGATATGCTACGATAATTCTACCTTAAGGTGGTTTAAGAGGAGACTCCTGGCATTATTCACAGTGGCATCGGACATGCATCTCAGACTCAATCTCTGTACATGCAATACAAGACCATGTCAGACCAATTTTCTTTGTGATAAGATCGCTTATCCGTCCATTGTGCCCACCACCAGCACATTCAATATGTGAGCAGTTATTGCCAAGCCAACAGGACAGATACGAGTCGACAGTGGTGGATCCTCCAAACTCGCATTTCTTAGCAGTGCAAATTAGACTCATTATAGACTGAGATTTGTCCACTATAGTGAGAGCGAGAAGAGTTCAATGGTAGAGTTCAAAGAGTTCAGTGGTAGAGAGGCACGTTCGGATCAGGCACGTCGAAGAGAATACGTAACAAAAGAGATACGAATGTGACGAATAACCGCTTCAGAGTAACAATGATATAACGGGATTACTCGATCGGAGAATGGACTCAGTGTTAAGAGGAGCCCCGTAAATATTCGTGATACTCCAATGAGTTCCTTTTTAAAACTGTTTTTATTTCTTTCAATTCTCTTACAAGAAACATACATGAAAATCTTAAATCTATTTAAAACTACTTATCAACGGACTGCTCGCTGACATGCTATGTGACCCTTTCTTAAGTGCTTCAAGTGCACCACATAAATATTTGGTTAGACTGCAGGAGATCGTCTTTCAAACCATGCTGTTAATCACTTATTTACATGGGTCCGATCTCCTACATTCTATGTTTGGAATTCTTATCGTGTTCAATGCGTGAACACTCAGGAATATATATATATGAATATTCGCAGAGCATGGCAGAAGTAATATTGAAGAATAATATTATTTTTAAGAAGTGTGTGGATAATGAACTATGTAAGTCAATTATCTCCGACAATGATACGCGAAAAGAGGAGACTCGTATCAAAGATATATGTAGGTAATAAGATGAGAGCAATCGCAAAAACACGTCGGGATACGACAAAGTCAGACGAAAGACTATGTATTAAATACTATTCCTTCCATCTGGACCAGAAACACTGCTGAAGAAAGACGACGCGTTGTCAAGCATCTAGCCGATTTATGTTGAGTTTCGTCAGGTCTGGCTCACTGAAACTAGAAGGAGGCCCTCCGTGCAGAAACTGATTAGGAGTCAGGACATCCGGATCAGCAGGATTTTCAGAGAGAGGGACTAATGGCCTCGAATTAATCACTGCAGCAATTTTGTACACCAGCGTCTGGAAATCGTCGGCCTTTAGTACAGCCGAGCCCACGACACTATAAAAATGGTACTTGGCAGTCTTAACAGCCAAGTGTCTACTATAGTGAGAGCGTGAAGAGCTCAATTTGAAACTCTATGGTAGAGAGGCACGTCGAAGAAAAGACGTAACAAAAGCGATACGCCGTGACGAATAAACGCTTCAGAGTAACAATGATGTAACGGGATTACACGACCGCAGAATAGAACTCAGGAAAGGAATATATATATGAATATTCGAGGAGCGCGGCAGAAATAATATTTAAGAATAATGTAGGTTAAATGTTTAACTATGTAGGTCAAATTTGCTCCGACAATGATACTGTGTTCGTAGAGCATTATGCGGCAACTACGTCAAACTTGAACTCGCGGGAGTAGCGGTAGGTCCCGGAGTCGTAGTCAAAGAACGTAAATAGTCTGATTAAATTTACCTGGTTTCTGCAAGGGACTGCTTGGGTTGCTTGCTTGGGTTGGCCAGACGCTTGCTCCGATCAGGCTGGAAGTGCTATTGCGTGCTTGAAGTCCTGGGTAGGGTTTTCCTCAAGCACCGTTGGGATGGTGGTTCGGCTGATTCCTTATCGGCCGATCCTACTGGCGGTCCGTTTCACGGGAGCAACACTCGAAGTAGGTTAGCTAGTGCGGGGTCGGCTGGTGGTCCGTTTCACGGTAGCAACACTCAAGCTAGACTGGTATGCCGCGGGGTCTCCTCGTGGTCCGTTTCACGGGAGCAACACTCGGAGTAGTTAGGTAAAGCGAGGTCTACTGGCGGTCCGTTTCACGGGAGCAACACTCGAAGTAAACTGGTATGCCGCGGGATCAACTCGTGGTCCGTTTCACGGGAGCAACACGCGAAGTAATAAGATGACGCGGGGTCTACTTGTGGTCCGTTTCACAGGAGCAACACTTGACGTAGACTGGTATGCCGCGGGTCCTACTTGTGAATCGTTTTACACAAGATCACGTGATGTAGGTTGAGTTTAAGTGCCGAAGTTTCAACACTGAGTAACGAGATAATTGAGTCTGATTTCGCAACTGTCTTTATTTCAGAAAAATAACTCTTATATAAGATGCTAAATTATACATCATTAAATATAAGAAAAGGCCAAAGTTCTGGACTTGCTAAACTAAGGTTAATGCCAGGGTCACCCACCTCTGAGTCTGCTGACTCAGGTTGTTTGTTCACGTACTGCTTTCCCCACGCATTTCGGCTTCGCTGGCTGGTTTCGGCTTGCCTCGGTCAGTCGGTCATTCCCGCTGATCACGCAGATTCTGCTTCCGGAGCCATCGACTAGTGCCGAGTTAGTAGGTTGGGTATTGGCTTATGCTTATAATTACATTATTAATAGGCTAGTAGGTCTGATGCTTGTATATTCTGATCTGCTGATGCATCTTGATGACACTAGGTGCCAACATATATTCTGACCTGCTGATGCATCTTAATGACACTAGGTGCCATGTATTGTGACCTGCTGATGCATCTTGATTGATTAGTAGGTCTTGGCACTAGGTGGCAATATTCTTTATATTTAGCTTGTCACGAAAAGAGGGAACTCGTACCAAAGATATAGGTAATCAGATGAAAGCAGATGAGAGCAATCGCAAAAACATGTCGCGACTAAAATCAGATTAAAGACTGAAGGACAGAACTGAAAGACAGAAGCGGGGCGAATTCGCAAGAGAGCGCAACTGAGCTTTTATTTCGCTCCAGCTCCGTCCGAAGCTAACTTCAGTTGTTTTCGTTATTTATTGATGTATCTATTTTTATGTAATCATGCTACAGTATCCTAGTAGTCCAGTATTGTCGTCCGTCAATAAGTTTAATCGAGCCTGACGATACAAAGCTGAATTTCAACCGTATGGATGCTGGCAGCATGTGCCTTTCCGGCAGCAGTCTTTCTGGGCCCGATGGAAGGAGGAGTATTTAAGCCGTATTCAGCATCGCTCCAAATGGCGTGCTTCCGGCCCTGCCTTGACAATGAATGATCTGGTGCGAGTCAAGAATTAGAACCTACCGTTTATCAAGTGGTCGTTGGCGAGAATTATTGATCTAGTCCCTGGTCGAGATGGATAGTCTTCCGGAATTTGTTATTGATTTGGACGTGGCAGCCTGAATAAATTGCGGTTGAATTTGGGGTTGGTATTTAATTAATTAGTCTTATAGTCTGGAGTTTTATGTTTAAACTTTTCCATTTTATTCTAGTCTCCGACTTTTGTGTGAGTAAGATCGGATGATCCTCGAATCGTTATGGGAAACAGGTTATTAGTAAATGTGCATGGTAAATATGTGGCGAAGTTGTAGGCATATATGGTACATAGGCTTAATTAGTACTGTGGATATGTCACTCACCGAACCTTTTGAATCTTGATTGACCTTAAATTGGCAATTACAATTTAGTGGGGGGTTTTCGTTTTTCTTAGAATATTTCAAAATTAATGGTTTAGAGATATTTTTGAACTTATTAAACGATGTTTGGCTTTTCATAGTTTATAATAGCGGCCAAATAAATAGACGAGGTTCAGATTCATTTTCAATATTTCATTTTGGTGTTCAGTTTAACTTTAATATATGCCGCTAACTTTAAATAATGCCAAATCACAATAAATGTATAACTAAGAGTTTGCGCAGAAGCTCTACCAATGCTGCCCAAAGCGCATGCGCTAAAAATAACAATAAAGCGCATGCGAAAACGGGAAACAAACCAACAAGAATAAAAGCTGATAACAACAGCTGCAGCTTAACATATTATGATTATTTTACTTAAGATTAAGGTGGGCCTTCAATAATAATTTTGGAAGCAGTCATATAATTGCCATGGTTTTTCTGTGTATTGTCCTCTCTAGCACAGAGCGCCGACGCTTCCTGTAATAGTCTACCGCGTCCAGAAAACACCCAGCCAAATCGCGTATTCTGAGAAATGGGAAGCCCGTGACCTAACTGGATATTGTCAGCCGTCAACAGGTAAAAGAATAAACTTGCTCCAATCAGCAGGTTCACTAGCTGCTTTTTGTGGAAGTGGGGGTTAGCTAGGTCTCCATATTGCAAGGAATCTCGAAGCATCTAGCTTTCTCGTGAAAGCTAGGCTGATAGTCCGTAATGTGAGAAGCTAGGTTAGGTTAGGTTAGGGCGGTGATGCAAGGGGGTCATAGAATACCCCCTCACTTCCACTTGAGCCGCAAGGGCTCCTTGTGCTGCCGCTGGAGCAAGGGTTTCACCGAGATGCTACCCCCCCCCCCCCCCCCCCCCCCCTTCCTGTCTACCAGGGTGCGTCTCAATGCCTAGACTTCCTATGGCGGCCCATGGTCCCAGCCTGCTTTTTTTATGAAGGCAACCAGTCCGCGTGGAGAGATCTCTGAGAGATCGCTAAGGTCCGAGAGTTCTTCGGACCCGAAGTGTTTGAGCCTGCTGCGTCCGAGTGCCGGGCAGTGGCATAAGAGGTGCGATACCGATTCTACCTCCTCTTCATCCCTGCAGCTCCTGCAGAAATCATTGTGGGGGACTGCAAGCCTGGCCGCGTGCTCGCCTATCAGCCAGTGCCCAGTGATTGCCCCAATCGCTAGGCTGCATTCCGGTCTAGTCAGAGCAATGAGTCTCGACGATCTTTTCTGAGAGCGTGTCGGCCAGATCAATCGTGATGTTTTACAGGTCTGGAGATTATTCCATTTCCTATTGGCTGCCAGGTCGAAAAACTCCCTGCACTTTAGCCTGCAAGTAGCCAAGGGTATGCCTACAAGTTCTTTCTCCGGTAGGAGAGGGTTGGTAGTCCCTGCCCTAGCTAGTTCATCTGCAGCACAGTTTTCCTCGTGGTCCCTGTGACCGGGGATGTCAAGCTGTTCAGCCATCTCGTTGAGAGATCTGCGACAGTCATTGACTGTCCTGGAGTTGGATGAGAATCCGTCAAGTGCCTTGATCGCTGCTTGACTATCTGAGAAGATACATATTGTACCCCGATTTCCCCTTAGAGCTGGGGATTCAAGTGCTTCCTTAACCCTCTAAGACTTAAGCATGCCTGAAGGCACGTATTTTTTTTTAGGTTAAAAAATAAAATTACAGCTTTTCAATTGTTTAAGAGCTTCGGAGCTCTTCAAAGATGAGACTAATAATTTTATGTGCCTTTTACCAACCGCCAAAAATTATTTAAACGATTGAAAAGTTCTTAATTTATTTGTTACGGCCAAAAACGTGATACGTGCCTTCAGGCAACTTTGGCTTAGAGGGTTAATGGCTACTACTTCAGCCTGGAACACACTGCAGTGGTCAGGGAGTCTGAAGGACTCCTTTAGGCTCAGATGCTCGCAAAAATAACCGCCTCCCACCTGGCCGTTAAGTTTTGATCCATCTGTATAGATATGAATGGAGCCCTCCGGTCCCGGTATCCGGACTTCCCATTCCTCCCTCGAGGGGATTAAGACTTTGTAGTTAGTGGTGGGTTGGTCGACGGGCACACAGTAATCCGTACCCCCCTTAGGCATGAAATGTTGTAGGTCCAGTCTGGTATGACCGAAACTATTTTTGCTCCATAGGTTTGCCTCCCGCAGTCTTATTGCTGCCAGAGTAGCTGTCTTTACCCCCATCAGTTCAACTGGTAGTAGGTCAAGTATAGTGTCTAGGGCATCACTAGGCGTAGTGCGTAGACTGCCTGTCATACAGACTTCCGCCATGCGCTGCATCTTCCTGAACTTTTCCCTGCATGAGGAGTTGTCTAGGGCGGGCCACCAGACAACAACACCATAGAATAGAATTGGTCTGATGATCGCTGTGTATAACCATCTGACCATCTTCGGGGACATTCCCCATTTCAGGCCTACCGCCTTGCGGCAGGTATAGAGTGCTATTGCCGCTTTCTTAATCCTTTCAGCGGTGTTCAGCTTCCAGTCCAGTTTCCTGTCTAGTGTGATACCTAGGTACTTCGCACTATCACTAAGAGCTAGTGTTTCTCCTAGGAGCTTCGGAAGTCTTAAGTTAGGTATTTTGTACTTCCTGGTGAACAGCACGAGCTCTGTCTTGGATGGGTTGTCTCCCAGCCCGTTCTTTTGCGCCCAGGCCGACAGAACTTCGAGCTTCCCTGTCATTAGGTCGCATAGCGTCTGTGGGAATTTCCCCACGAAGGCAATAGCAACATCGTCCGCGTACGCAATGATCTCACATCCGCCACCCTCTAAGGATCGTAGTAGGCTGTTAACCGCCACGTTCCAGAGTAGTGGTGAGAGTACACCTCCTTGTGGGGTGCCCCTCTTGACGTATCTTCGAATAGTCGAACCTCCAAGTGTAGCCTCGACACTCCTGTTAACCAGGATCTGCCGTATTAGGTGAGTTGATCGATTGTCTATTCCAAGTCCCGTCAGTGCGTCGATTATTGAGCACGGTAGGATGTTATTGAAGGCCCCTTCTATGTCTAGAAAAGCCACAAGTGCGTATTCCTGAAAATTAATCGCTCGTTCGCCGATCATAGTGATATCGTGCAGGGCTGTTTCTGTTGATCGGCCCCTTTTGTAGGCATGCTGAGAGCATGAGATGTCGTTTGGGTTAATGTTAAGTTGTAGATGGAGACTTAAGAGTCTTTCCATAGTCTTAAGGAGAAAGGAAGACAGACTTATAGGTCTGAAGTCCTTGGGGGTGCAGTGGGATGGTTTCCCCGCCTTGGGTATGAATACAACCTTCGTGCACAGACATGCCTTTGGTATCATACCAGTAGTGAAGACTGTGCTGAAGATTTTCTTAATCCATTTCCTTAGGTTAATACCGGCTCTGGATAACTGAGATGGTCCCGGAGATTTGAAGGGTTTAAAACTGTCCATTGCCCATTTCAGGTTTCTGTCACTAAGTAGGTAGTTGAGCGAGCCCTGATGACCCTGGCTACGCATCACCTGGGTTGTTCCTTCCGAAGAGCAACCCGGGAAGTGTGCGTTGATAAGGGTCTCCAGGGTTTCCATGCTTGAGGTTGTCCAGCACCCCTCCGTGTTCTTAATGTAACCTGCGATGGGGGCTGTAGTAGAGAGAATCTTTCTTAGGCGGGCGGCCTCTGATGTCTCCTGAATGTTGGTGCAGAAATTGGCCCAGGCAACCCTCTTTGCCTTGCGCAATTCTTTGTTATATTGCCTAAGTTCAGCTTTATAGGTTTCCCACGCCTCATCTGTGTTGGTACGGTGCGCGTGGTTGAAGGCCCTACGTGCATTTTTTTTGTACGGGGCCAAAGACGAGGTCCACCACGGAGGCTTCTTCGATCTGTTGCTACCTATCCTTTTTTTGGGGCAGGCCTTGTGGTAAGCTTTTGCACTAGTCGCAGTAAGCTTGTCTACCATGGCGTTAAGCCCCTCATAGGTCTCGATGGTCTCCGAAGGCGGTTCGCCTAAGGATCTATCTAGTATATTTTTATAGAGCTCCCAGTTTGCCTTTCTAGGATTTCGTACTGCTTGATTGGTAAAGTTTTCAAAATTTACTACTATCTCAATATAGCGATGGTCTGAAAATGAGTGTTTGTCAAGGACTCTCCAGCTGGAGATCGCATCAGTCAGGGAGTGCGAGAATAATGTGACATCAAGAACCTCCCTTCTGTTCTTGACTACGAAAGTGGGTTCTGAACCTCTGTTACCCACTAAAAGCTTAGAGCTGAGGATAAAATCGAAGATTGACTCACCCCTCTCGTTTGTGTCAGTGCTTCCCCACTGACTGTGATGAGCGTTGGCATCGCATCCTATTATTAGGTCGATGTCCTTCCTTTCGCTGTCTTCCACAAGCCGCCTGAGTAGCGAATGGGGTGGAGGTCCTAGGTGGTTGTGACCCATATATGCCGAGCATATTCTTAGATGGCCGTCTGGGCCCTCTATCGATGCGGCTACGAGATCTTCATTGCTGAAATTTGGTAGCAAGAAGGTATTAAGGCTTTTCTTTGCGAGTATGCATGCTCGCTTTTTACCTGTTACATCGGCTGTGTACAGCCTGAAGTCCGACGCCCCCAGACCGAGAATCCTGTCTCCGTGGATCCAGGGTTCTTGGATGAGGGCCACGTCAGCTCCATCCTCTGCAAGATGGAGCAGGAGGGCGGCGGAAGCCACCTTACTGTGATGGAGGTTTATCTGCAGGAATGTCAGGGACATCCTTTAGATTCTCCACCACAGTAACCTCCGCCTCGGTGTCGGAGCCCAGCAAAGAGTCCTCCTCCATGCCGACGCCACCAAGAGCCCTCGCCAGGTCACTCTCCTCTGAGGTGTACCCTTCCAGAATGTCCTCCTCCACATCCGACATTCCTTCTGGGCGGACCTCTTCGGTCGGTTCCCCCGAGTCTAGCTCCTGTGCGTCCATCTCCAAGTCGATGCCTCCAGGTTTACTCTTCGCATCCGACTTGTAGATCCTCACCGCAACGTGCTCGAACCCGTATTTGATACGGCTACCGGCACCCTCCAGGATCTTCGCAGTCTCCTCATTAAGAGTGAGGACAACCTGCCTTCTCAGTCCCACTGCTTCCTCCACCTTGGCGACCCTCCAGTCCGCCGTAGGGAGTGTGGGATTGCAGATTTTAAGCATGGCCAGAATGGTGTCAGGGTCCGCCGGCTTCTCTGTCAGCCATACGCGGGCCCTCGGTTTGCTGGGGATCTTGTCCCAGTCCACCGCCTCCAATCTGGCTTCTGGGTAAACCTCCCCAAGCGACGCTATCATTCGCTTGTAGAGGCTTACAGACCTCGCATCTTGGCACGCTATCACCTTGATGCTACCCTGGTACCACCCTGCATCTTCGCAGTCCGGTGGGGGTCCTCCGCTCTTAAGCATCTCCTCCATGAAGCGCCCGTGCAGCTCATTCACTACCTTACGCCAAAGCTCCTTGGGGATCAGGCCATCTTTGGAGCCATTATCCATGACCCCAATGATGGTCCTGCCCTTGGTAACTTCGGCGAAGGATCTGCTACTCTGTGTCTGCACCTTCTTCTTCTTAGCTAGGGGCGCTCCACCGTCGGTCGACCTCTGCCTTTTCGCACTCTGTGCACTCTCCTTGGCAGAGTCGCCTACTCCTGTCGGCTTTTTTGGGTCCAATCTGGCTCCCGCTCTTGCTGGCTGAAAGTCAGGCAGGATTTCCCTCGCCCACTTTATAATTTCAGCCTGATCGGGATTGGACTCCGCCGATGGGTCTGCCCTCATTAGGATGAAGTCCGCTCTCCTCCTATCTTTATAGGAGCCCTTCCGCTGCAGGGGGCCAGCAGTCGTCGGACCGGGGCCTTCCTTAGGGTTGCCGCCGGTGCGAAAGGAGCTCGATTCAGGGATCTTACCCCCCACACCGTTCGGTGGTCCCATAGTGGGCCCCGTTTTGGGGGTCGGTGCCTTGGCATCTCCCCCTACACCGGCGCCGCTCGCCTCCGGATGTTGTCCCTCAGTGGGGAGCTTCGTCATCCCAGCATCTCTTTGGCCTCTATCTGCCTTGGAGATTGACGGATCCGAGATCCCATTTCCGGACTTTCTTAGGGAGTTCCGTTCTCCACTGTTTGTTTTTTTTCTTATAGTGTTATTGTTCATTTTTGGACCCACGAGTAGGCGGGAAGGGGTTCGTCCATCATGACATAGCCCGCTTGTCATGATAAGCCTGGCTAAAACTGAGGGGTCGGCCGGTCCCCCAGAGTCCGCATATTAACGTGCGTGTATCCCCCGGACATGCAACCCTCGGCATATGCTGTTCCACCTTGGATTGGGGTGATTTGAGGAAGGGAGTTTTCTTCTCCCCGCCCGACTACAATTAGCCAGCATCCTCGGCAGAGACATGACCTAACCGGGACCTGTTACCAGCCGCCCTCACGTGGAGAGTATAGTCGCACTACCATCGGTGTACACAGTTACGGCACATGAGCTCATGCGTTTCTCCCCCTATTGTACCCGATTGGCTGACGATGTGAGAAGCTAAAACAGCCTCAATTTCCACAGAATACGTGCTAAGGCGGGTGTTGGGCTAAGCAGCCACCAGATAAGCCGATTAGAATATTGTTAATTTTTTAGCTGCAGCGGCATTTAATCTTCTCTTTTGTCTCCCTGTTTCGCATGCACTTTGTTGTCATTTGTAGCGCATGCGCTTTTAGGAGCTATGGAGGAGCTTTTGCGCCAGTCTTGGTCGTCTTCCATATTATAGAGTTGTTATTTTGTTAATTGTTTTTATTCGGCTGCTATCAAAAAGGTGATGAGCCTAGCCGAGGAATTTACCCTAGATGAAGAGCGTAAAATGGGATGGGCTTGATGTCATCGTAATGATACTCTCCATCTCGGCATCCACCTGGTATTATGTTTAGCGAGCAACCTATGAATGATTTTATATAACTTTTGACGAATTTTGCATTCGGGGAAATCAAAACAAATTAAGAATGCACTGCATTGTTTTCTCTGTGCCAGCTATGTCGTGGCATTCGTGGGGTATAAGGTATCTTAGCTGTTTCGGCACAACACATAGCGAATTGTTGTCGTAATTTCGAAATAGGCGATCTTGGTCTATCGAGAACTCATCGTTCTCAATTCAATCGTCTTCAATTTCATCTTGAAATTGTATTGCGAATAAACAGTTACCTTCGTCTATTCGGGTTTTGGAAAACCTCAGACATGTGGTCTGCATTTTATGTCGGCTCAGAGCATTAACATGGCACATCACTATTCCAGCTCGATATACAGTCTCGTTGGATTCATGGATCCTTAACCCATATCGTGCAATTCGGGGTACAACTTCTTTCTTATCCATTGAAGATTTATTATCCGATTATTACAATCGGTAACTACTCGAACATTTTAACCATAGGCACAACAACTCGACGACGGCAAGAACTCGACTAAAATAAGCAACTGGCTTTAGTTCACCCTCCTAATTTTGCATCAGTACCGCGGCCAAACCCACAGCATCTTTGTGTAATTCATGTTCCTCTTGGAATCTTATTGGCACATTTTAACCATAGTCACAACAACTCGACGACGGCAAGAACTCGACTAAAATAAGCAACTGGCTTTAGTTCACCCTCCTAATTTTGCATCAGTACCGCGGCCAAACCCACAGCATCTTTGTGTAATTCATGTTCCTCTTGGAATCTTATTGGCACTGTTCCCATTTATATGTTTGTGCTTTTCGCAACAGCATACGCAAAAGCTCTGATATAATAGCGTATCCGGCGACAAATATCCTGTAAGTCCTAAAAATTTATGTACTTTAATTACGTTGGTCGGTGTAGTGAACATGGAAATAGCATTCGTCTTTACTTCTCCCGGGCTGATACCTCCATCGTGTATTTGATGTCCTAGAAACGTAATAGGAGCAGTCTATTTGCATTTATCCAGATTTGGAGTTTGTCCGCACTCTCGCAATACTGTTAGGACTTTCTCTAGCTTGGCATACATCTCCTCGAAATTATTGCCACCAATAATAATGTCATCCATGTAGTGAATCATATGTCCTTTATGCACTCGCTTTCGTAGTTCTGCCATGAGAAAATTAAAAATCCTCTTGAAGACGCTCTTTGATATTCGAGACCGAAAAATTCTCTTTCTTTAACAACTTGTTCAGAAGGCGGTAATCAACACTTTTGATGACTATTACAGGGCTTGCCTACTTTGATGTAGATTGTTGGATAATATCCTGCTGCAATAACTTGTCCAACATTTTGGCGACAACTTCCTCCTTTGGCTCGGGAATTCGTTATGGTGGCTGGGAAACTACTTGGTTGCTCTAAACGACTTGGACGATGTTTGTTTTTCCTATTCCTTGCAATCCTGTAGAGAAGGCATCTTCGAATCTCTAAGCTGCTTCATTGTTGAAAAATGTTTTTCTGCAATGCTGTTTTGCAACTCTCGTTGCTGTAAACCTGCGTGAACATATCTGATAACCGGTGCCTCGCTCAGACTGTACCGCACTTCTAGGGCTGACATCCGGAAACAATACTTCTTCACTGTTTCTTTAGCTCGTCTGGTTGCATTAGACATGTTGAAAATGAACTTCCACTTCGTCCGGGCTTGCTCCAAACTCATCCCTCATAGCTTACGCGAAGTCACTCCATTCGTTTCCGCCATTTCATTTTGCATTTCTGAAATTGCTGCCGCTAGTGACGTCACCGATTCTTCACGTTGACTCATGTTTCCACTAGCTTTTGGCATCTCCACATCTTCCGATTCCTCAAATTCAACTAGTCCTGCAGCTGCAAGATTTCGTTCTCTTCAAAAAAAATCTCAACTGGTCCACCTATCTTAAACATTTTCCTCAATGTTTTTCCAAAATTTTCTTTTCCAATGCGAATTTCACCACGACGCCCATATACACACAATCATTCTGGCTTTTTCTTTGAATCCGTTTGCCACGCACAATTATCGAGTAATCTCTGGGGCTGTTACCCATTACCAACTTTCCACGCCGACGATTCTGTTCCAAGTTTTCCGACTATGTCTCTCACCTTTGACCTCTGATCACTTCTGAACTATGAGAGGACGGTTTTCTTAGTGGTCTCATAGGAACAAGCAAGCTAGCACGGCAGCGTCGGATGGGCCAGCGCGGCTGTGTTTAGAAAGTACGGAAGAAAAGAAATGGGAAAATGCGGGATTAGAGAAAGTTGAGCAAATTGATACCAACATAGCTATCCAAAGATTAATAAAAAATTTCACGAAGGACTCCGCAGAGCGAAAGCTCAAGGACGGATATTTCGAGGAGAGACTAAAACAGCTCACTCACTCATGGAGTCAATTTAAAAGGAACGACGCCAAGCTCCGTGAGTTGGCGCTAAACCCGGAAAATGATTATTTCACAAAGGCAAAGGCGCTAGAAGAACTGGTGAAGAAATATGAAGCCATATTTTCCGATGGAATCCCATCAGGGTCAGGCCCGTCACAAAGGCCCCCAAAAACAGGAGAAAAACTTGAGCCAACGGCACAAGCACAAGGAACCGAGGGAGAAGACCCTCACGTAACATCATTAAAACACAGACACGAAGGACGGCTAGATGATATGGAAGACTTTCTGTGCAACCGCACCGAAGGACGGGAATTATCCACACACATCAGACAACACATGAAGGACCTATGGAAGGAAATCGTCACGGGATACTATGATCTCATCGATTTGGAGCCAACCTTAAAAAATGATGGACATACTGATGATAGATTTCAGGTCGTACGAGCAAAGTATTTTTCGTTTCTGAACGAAGAAACACAGTCAACGTCAGTATCAACACAAAAACCCGCGATGGCCTCCCCATTTGTAATACCACACGTCGACATTCCAAAATTTGACGGAGATTATTTAAAGTGGCCACGATTTTGCGACATCTTTACGGAACTAGTACACAATCAAGAGTATAGCGATGCTGTAAAATTCCGGTACCTGGAGAATCACGTGATTGGAGACGCCAAGAATCTAATCTCTACAACATTTGGAGGTCACGCCAGTTATCAAGAGACCTGGCAGCGACTAAAGACACGATATCAGAATGAAAGAATCCTCATCAAATCAACACTTGCAACCTTGTTTGCCCACCCAAAAACAAATGCGTCAGCAGATCAACTACGCAACTTACATGATGCAGTGCTTAGAACGATTACCGCCCTTCACGCCCTGAATATATCAACAGTAGGTTGGGATCCCATTCTGATACACATTCTCGAAGAAAAATTAGATACCCATACCCTATCGTGCATAGAACTCGCCATCACAAACCCAACCTGTCAACCATCATTAAAACAGATGCTTGACCATCTAGAGCGGCAAGCAACCAGCCTAGTTACGCTACAAAAGACAGCGGTCAATAATGGGTTTCGCTCATCAACTCAAGCACCGGTTGAAAAATGTAGCATATGCACCCATGGCAATCATCGACTTCAAACCTGCCAAAGATTTTTAGACATGACTCCGAGTGAAAGAACACAAAAAATAATAAGGATGAACGCCTGCACAAATTGTTTATCACTATACCATACAGTCAACTCATGCAAATCCAGGTTCTCATGTCATGTGTGCAAAAGGAATCAGCACACAATCATCACACCAGCCAACTTACAATACCGTATGTACTTCTAGCAACCGCCGAAGTGGAAGTCCAAGGTCCTACCGAAGCACGACTCAAATGCCGCGCAGTGTTCAATTCCGGATCACAAGTGAATTTAGTGTCTCAGGAACTAGCTTGAAAACTCGGAGTGCAATTAGCACCATCCGACATTACCATAAGAGGTATAGGAGGCACAAAACAAGCAAACTCCCGAACAGTACTAAACATGTTCTCGTTAACTACAAACTTCAAAACACAAGTTGTGGCGCATGTACTACCAGAACTCATGACGAATCAACCATCGGAGCCAATTATACGCCCAAAAAATATTCCACCAGAACTTCGGTTGGCAGATCCCAATTTTAATCAGCCACAAGAGATCGATTTGCTGCTTGGGGCCGAATATCTACCACAACTCATCGAACCATTACATATAAACCTAAAACAAGGACAACCGTTACTTCAACGGATCCCATTAGGATGGATTATATCCGGACCAGCAACAGCCAGCTCGGTGGTATACACAAATCCGCCTGTAAGCAGTGCCCGGGTCAGGGTCAGGCCCGTCACAAAGGCCGGAAAACAGGAGAAAATCTTGAGCCAAAGGCACAAGCACAAGGAACCGAGGGAGAAGACTCTCACTTAACATCACTAAAACGCAGACATGGAGGACGGTTAGACGATATGGAATACTTTCTGTGCAATCGCACCGAAGGACGGGAATTATCCACACACATCAGGCAACACATAAAGTTCCTATGGAAAGAAATCGTCACGGGATACTATGATCTCATCGACCTGGAGCCAACCTTAAAAAATGATGAACGTACCGATAACAGATTTCAGGTCGTACGAGCGGAGTACTTTTCATTTCTGAACGAAGAAACACAATCGACGTCGGTATCAACACAAAAACCCGCTATGCCCTCTCCATTTGTAATACCACCAGTCGACATTCCAAAATTTGACGGAGATTATTTGAAGTGGCCACGATTCTGCGACATCTTTACGGAACTGGTCCACAATCAAGGGTAAAGCGATTCGGTAAAATTCCGGTACCTGGAGAATCACGTGATTGGAGAGGACACTCCAGTTATCAAGATACTTGGCAACGACTAAAGGCACGATATCAGAATGAAAGAATCCTCTTCAAATCAACACTTGCAACCTTGATTGCACATCCAAAAACAAATGGATCAGCAGATCAGCTACGTAGCTTACTGATGCAATGCTTAGAACCATCACCGCCTTCACGCGTTGGGATCCAATTCTGATGCACATTCTCGAAGAAAAATTAGATTCTCATACCTCATACCTCATACCTCATACCTCATACCTCATACCTCATACCTTCTCATAATGTGTAGAACTCGCCATCACAAACCCAACCTGCCAACAATCATTAAAACAAATGCTTGACCATCTAGAGCGGCAAGCAATCAGCCTAGTTACGCTACAAAAGACAACGGTCAATACGGAATTTTGCTCATCAACTCAAGCACCAGTTGAAAAATGTAGCATATGCACCCATGGCAATCATCGACTTCAAACCAGCCAAAGGTTTTTGGACACGACTCCGAGTGAAAGAACACAAAAAATAACAAGGATGAACGCCTGCACAAATTGTTTATCCCTATACCAACTCATCAACAGTCAACTCATGCAAATCCAGGTTCTCATGTCATGTGTGCAAAAGGAATCATCACACAATGCTGCATAGTACCTCTGGAAGTCCAAGGTCCTACCGAAGCACGACACAAATGTCGCGCAGTATTCGATTCCGGATCACAAGTGAATTTAATTTCAAAGGAACTGGCTGATGAACTCGGAGTGCAATCAGCGCCATCCGACATTACCATAAGAGGCATAGGAGGCACAAAACAAGCAACCTCCCGAACAGTACTAAATATGTTCTCGTTAACCACAAACTTCAAAACCCAAGTTGTGGCTTATGTACTACCAGAACTCTTGACGAATCAACCATCTGAGCCAATTATGCGCCCGAAAAATATTCCACCTGAACTGCGGTTGGCAGATCCCAATTTCAATCAGCCATAAGGAATCGATTTGCTGCTTGGGGCCGAATGTCTCCCACAATTCATCGAACCGTTACAAATAAACCTAGGACAAGGACAACCCTTACTTCAACGGACCCCATTAGGATGGATTATATCCGGACCAGCAGCAACCAATTCAGTGGTACACACAAATCCGCCTGTAAGCAGTGCCCTATCCACCATGGAGGAACCAAGAATCGATAGATTGCTCGAACAATTTTGGAATTTAGACACCCTCAATGAAAACCAAAAGGCCCTTACCACGGACGAGAAGTTATGCGAACAGCATTTCATAGAAAATATAATGCATTTTTTTGCATTTTGCGTTTTTATGCATTGGAAAAGAGACTTCAACGGGATCCTGACCTCCAGAAACAATATGTGCAATTTATGGATCAATTCGAAGAATTAGGGCACATGACTAGATTAACAACCAAACAACTAACATCAAACCATTATGTCATTCCGCATCATTGTGTATTAAAACCTGACAGCAGTACTACCAAACTTCGAGTTGTATTTGACGCTTCAGCAACAACGACAAGTGGGAAAAGCTTGAATAATTTATTACGGATTGGCCCAACAGTGCAAAGTGAATTGCTATCCATTCTCTTATGGTTCCGATCGTATCAATATGTTTTTACATCAGATGTAGAAAAATGTACCGACAAATTATGATACACACAGATGACCGCAAGTTTCAAATTATATTATGGAGACGCAACTCCATGGAACTATTAAAATATTATCAACTGAACACTGTTACTTATGGCACAGCAACTGCTCCATACTTGGCCACCCGATACTTGCAATATTTGGCAGACACAGCACCTGAACATCTGACTCAGGGTGCGACTGCACTACGACAGGGTTGTTATGTAGATGATTGTCTTACCGGAGGGCACACCATCGAGGAGGCACTATGAAAAAGGGATCAACTAATAAACTTGTTGGGAGAAGCAAAATTTAAATTAAGAAAATGGTGCGCAAACCACCCAGCATTACTAGCAGACATTCCAGCAGAAGACCAAGAAATGAATCTTGATTTCAGCAATTTTACTGAACAAACCGTCAAAACGCTCGGAATTATTTGGGATCCACCCGGAGATTGGCTTCAAGGACGTGCAGCGACAGAAGACACTGGAGTCATCACTAAGAGGTCCAGTTGTGAAAACGGCAAAAATAAGGAACAATTGTGGGAGTTAAAAATCGACTGGGACACGGAACTGGGTTCGGAACTCACCCATCAGTGGCAAGCATTCAGACATGACGTTCAGATCCTAACAACAATAAGAATTCCAAGATGTGCGCTCCCTGCTGACACATCCGGAGGCATTCAGCTACATGTGTTTGCAGACGCATCAGAAGCAGCATATGGGGCAGTGGCATACTTACGAACAAAGAATAAGACAGGCGATATTGTCACACGGTTGCTATGTTCAAAGGCACGAGAAGCACCCCTGATAAAACAGACCCTACCACGCTTAGAACTCTGTGCAGCAGTATTAGCAGCTCAGGTCACAAGAAGAGTAAAAAACGATCTTAACGTAAACTTAGAAGCAATACATTTATGGTCAGACTCAGAGATTGCACTGAAATGGATTAACGCCACTGCTTCCTCATTCCAAACGTTTATGGCGAACCGGGTCGCCCAGATTCAAGAACTGACAGACCAGAGTGGTGGAGACATGTAGCATCAACAGATAATCCGGCAGATATTCTCTCCAGAGGGTGCACTGCAGCCCAATTACGAGATTCAAAACTGTGGTACACCGGACCACAAATCAACCATCACGGATCGTTCAATACGAAGTTGCAAATAATAGGAAGAATGCGGCGATTCATGTTTAATTGCCGCAAGCCAGAGAAGAAAAGGACTGGACCATAGTCACCAGTAGAATTGAATGAAACGTTAGGAGTGATAATTCGGGAAATACAGGCTCAGCATTTTTAACATCCATGGTTCAACTCAAGAAGACGAAAACTGTCGGACCTAACGATCCATTACGAACGCTAGACCCGTTCATAGACACGGATGGAATAATTCGAGTAGGACGACTTCAAAATGCCGCATTATCGTATGATGCCACGCATCCAATGTTACTATCTCCAAACCATCCGTTGACAATACTATTATTTCAATGGAAACATCAGCAGCTGGCGCATTGCGGACCACAGGCGTTATTATGCAACATTAGACAACGATTTTGGTCACTAAGAGGAAAGGTGCTGGCTCAAAAAACAGTTAGTCGTTGTGTCAGATGTTGCCGAATTCGACCAAAATTGTTGAATCAAATAATGAGTCCACTACCGGCAGATCGAGTTCAACAACATCGACCATTCAAGAATTGCGGGGTGGATTACTGTGGGCCGTTTTGGACTCACTATAAAATCCGTGGAAAACGTCCAAATAAGGTGTACCTAGCAGTCTTCTGCTGTTTTTCAACCAAGGCAGTACACCTAGAGGTGGTAACAGATTTGACTACCCAAGCCTTCCTGGCGGCATTAAAGAGATTTTGCGGACGACGAGGACTACCAGCGAAAATCTATAGCGACAACGTGACTAATTTTGCTGGAGCCTACAACGAACTATCAGAAGTAACCTGCGCAAATCTGAGCATAGAATTCAAGTTTATACCACTTCGGGCACCCCATTTCGGAGGCCTATGGGAAGCCGCGGTAAAATCAGCTAAGCACTTACTGAAACGAACACTTTATACCGCCACACAGTCATCGATATTGAAGCTTTTTTAAATTCTCGTCCGTTGACATCCGTCTCTTCCAGCCCAAGGGATCTTACGGCATTAACGCCAGGGCACTTCCTGATTGTAGAACCTCTAACGGCATCACCTGATATTCACCAATCAAGGCGACGCACAGGGTTACTCACTCGGTGGAAGCGGATCGAACAACTACGAAAGGAATTCTGGACACGCTGGAGCCACGAGTACTCACATGAGCTACAGAATCGATCGAAGTGGACAAGAAGTTGCAAAACGGTAAATATTGGTGATCTGGTTATAATAAAGGAAGACAACATCGCTCCGTTGAACTGGCCCCTGGGACGCATCGTAGCAGTCCATCCTGGTAAAGACGGCTAGATCCGAGTGGCAGAAATACGGACAACATCCGGCAATATAACTCGTGCCATACATCGACTGGCTGTGTTACCAGTCACGGATAAGAAGGAAGAAACCGATCTCTAAATAAAAAAAAAAAAAAAAATGCTTGTCCTAACAATGATACTCATCTGGGTGATACCCGGACTGACTCTGCCCACACCCCCTCCACCTGAAAGGAAGGCTAATAACCCGGTTGTCATCACTCCAATCAACAACGTAACCGGGACCATCATAGAAGCCACCGATAGGATATCAATCAAATCTGCCGAATGGACACTCATCACATTTTTTGATCTCAATCAGCTGGCACGAGAGATCGAGACAGTCAAACGAGGCATCCAATCTATAAAACAATGGTGCCCAACGGCATACGAGGTCTGACCCATGATCATACAAACATTGCAACAGGAAGTGGCAGAAATCCAAGATGCCGATCAGTTAATGCATCATCAACGACAAAAGCGCGGAGCACTGAACATCGTTGGAAATATCGCAAATGGGCTGTTCGGAGTACTTGATGATCAGTATGCCAAACGGATGGAAGAAATTATTGGTAAACTAAGAACCCAAGAAAGCATCACGCATAAAATAGTAGAGAACCAGACGTCAATTCTGGACACCACCATCAACATTATGCGGAGGACGACGATCGAAACGCAGAAGAGGATGTAGGACCTAGAAGCCAGTCTGGCCAGAATCAAGGTGAGAAGCCATGCGGCTGGTCGGTATCTCTGCCGCATGCAGTTTCAGAATTGGTCGTCGTGGCAAGCCACATTCGTCGAGTCCAGGATGCTGTATTGAATGTGCTAATCGGGGCACACGAAGGAAAATTGAGCCCTGCATTGGTGTTGAAAAATACAAACACACCTTCCACCGGGAAGATGATTACCCATCACAAGTGAGACAGCACGAGACTTATATCGACTGGCGACCACAATGGTACAAGAAGCCGAGGACTCACTAATATTCCATATGAGTGTTCCATTAGTCGAAGAAGACGAATTCACAGTATATCGAATGGAGTCAATTCCACAAATAACGAGAGAAGGCCTGGGGATAACCAAGACGGAAACAAAATATTTAGCAGTAGATGATCATCGGAAACACCAATTTGCGATCAATCAAGAACACCTCAGTCAGTGTATCAGCGGGACGAACGGAAATAAGGTTTAAGCAAACGCTATTGGGCCCGGACGCCCATCAAATCCCTTGTACAATGGCGGCACTATCAAGACATCGGGCAAGGGAATGTAAGCCAGAGCCAATCAAGGGGACCAGTTATTGGGTTCAATTAACAGAGCGGAATTTGGGACAACGAAGCCAATAACAATGACCTATGAATGCTCGGACGAAAAAGATCAAATCATCATCGACGGCGTAGGCAAGCTGACAATCAGGCAAGATGGTGTGATCCAAAGCCCGACCATTACATTGTTGGGGCGGGCGCAGCTCATAGCCGCATGGGCAGGGTACACGCGGTGTGCCAGGAAAGACACCTCAGCAACCCATCACCAGAGGATGACAATAACCCAAGGAGAAGAATTCCAGCTGGTCGAACAACGAACCGGGCTGACCATGTTGGCAAGAGATGGACACCACAAGAGACTTGAAGTATACGATCCAGAGACTCCACAGTAAAAGGCAAGCTAGACATACATAATTATAAGAAGGGTTTATTAAATTAAGGTAATCCTAAGAAGCTGGTACCCATCGAGGAAGCACCACTATCGGTAGAAAGGTTGTCATCACTGCTCCAAGCGGAACGGCGAGAGAGCCGCCGTCGGGCAATACGGCCAAACGGTCGAAACTGAACAATAATGAGATCGCGATCCTCCATTCCCAGAGAGGCGGGGGTACCGCGGCAAGGAAGAATGCGGCCATAGTACCAGAAGTGGAGATCAGAGCAGCGTAAGCGAAGGCTGCGACAATATTCATCCATGAACTCCTGGATGTTAAAGTCCCGCTCATGACAGGTCCATTTCATACGGCCGTAATAAGGACCAATAACTTGAAAGAAGAGCAACGACACGATCAACGGAGATACGAAGAGTGGTGCAATAAACGAAACAGCAGCCCCTATTATTGAATACTTCAATGGGGGGGGGGGAGAATGTTGGCACCTGGTGCCAAGACCTAATAATCAATCAAGATGCATCAGCAGGTCACAATACATGGCACCTAGTGTCATCAAGATGCATCAGCAGATCAGAATATACAAGCATCAGACCTACTAGCCTATTAATAATGGAATTATAAGCATAAGCCAATACCCAACCTACTAACTCGGCACTAGTCGATGGCTCCGGAAGCAGAATCTGCGTGATCAGCGGGAATGACCGACTGACCGAGGCAAGCCGAAACCAACCAGCGAAGCCGAAATGCGTGGGGAAAGCAGTACGTGAACAAACAACCTGAGTCAGCAGACTCAGAGGTGGGTGACCCTGGCATTAACCTTAGTTTAGCAAGTCCAGAACTTTGACCTTTTCTTATATTTAATGATGTATAATTTAGCATCTTATATAAGAGTTATTCTTCTAAAATAAAGACAGTTGCGAAATCAGACTCAATTATCTCGTTACTCAGTGTTGAAACTTCGGCACTTAAACTCAACCTACATCACGTGATCTTGTGTAAAACGATTCACAAGTAGGACCCGCGGCATACCAGTCTACGTCAAGTGTTGCTCCTGTGAAACGGACCACAAGTAGACCCCGCGTCATCTTATTACTTCGCGTGTTGCTCCCGTGAAACGGACCACGAGTTGATCCCGCGGCATACCAGTTTACTTCGAGTGTTGCTCCCGTGAAACGGACCGCCAGTAGACCTCGCTTTACCTAACTACTCCGAGTGTTGCTCCCGTGAAACGGACCACGAGGAGACCCCGCGGCATACCAGTCTAGCTCGAGTGTTGCTACCGTGAAACGGACCGCCAGTAGGATCGGCCGATAAGGAATCATCTGAACCACCATCCCAACGGTGCTTGAGGAAAACCCTACCCAGGACTTCAAGCACGCAATAGCACTTCCAGCCTGATCGGAGCAAGCGTCTGGCCAACCCAAGCAAGCAACCCAAGCAGTCCCTTGCAGAAACCAGGTAAATTTAATCAGACTATTTACGTTCTTTGACTACGACTCCGGGACCTACCGCTACTCCCGCGAGTTCAAGTTTGACGTAGTTGCCGCATAATGCTCTACGAACACAGTATCATTGTCGGAGCAAATTTGACCTACATAGTTAAACATTTAACCTACATTATTCTTAAATATTATTTCTGCCGCGCTCCTCGAATATTCATATATATATTCCTTTCCTGAGTTCTATTCTGCGGTCGTGTAATCCCGTTACATCATTGTTACTCTGAAGCGTTTATTCGTCACGGCGTATCGCTTTTGTTACGTCTTTTCTTCGACGTGCCTCTCTACCATAGAGTTTCAAATTGAGCTCTTCACGCTCTCACTATAGTAGACACTTGGCTGTTAAGACTGCCAAGTACCATTTTTATAGTGTCGTGGGCTCGGCTGTACTAAAGGCCGACGATTTCCAGACGCTGGTGTACAAAATTGCTGCAGTGATTAATTCGAGGCCATTAGTCCCTCTCTCTGAAAATCCTGCTGATCCGGATGTCCTGACTCCTAATCAGTTTCTGCACGGAGGGCCTCCTTCTAGTTTCAGTGAGCCAGACCTGACGAAACTCAACATAAATCGGCTAGATGCTTGACAACGCGTCGTCTTTCTTCAGCAGTGTTTCTGGTCCAGATGGAAGGAATAGTATTTAATACATAGTCTTTCGTCTGACTTTGTCGTATCCCGACGTGTTTTTGCGATTGCTCTCATCTTATTACCTACATATATCTTTGATACGAGTCTCCTCTTTTCGCGTATCATTGTCGGAGATAATTGACTTACATAGTTCATTATCCACACACTTCTTAAAAATAATATTATTCTTCAATATTACTTCTGCCATGCTCTGCGAATATTCATATATATATATTCCTGAGTGTTCACGCATTGAACACGATAAGAATTCCAAACATAGAATGTAGGAGATCGGACCCATGTAAATAAGTGATTAACAGCATGGTTTGAAAGACGATCTCCTGCAGTCTAACCAAATATTTATGTGGTGCACTTGAAGCACTTAAGAAAGGGTCACATAGCATGTCAGCGAGCAGTCCGTTGATAAGTAGTTTTAAATAGATTTAAGATTTTCATGTATGTTTCTTGTAAGAGAATTGAAAGAAATAAAAACAGTTTTAAAAAGGAACTCATTGGAGTATCACGAATATTTACGGGGCTCCTCTTAACACTGAGTCCATTCTCCGATCGAGTAATCCCGTTATATCATTGTTACTCTGAAGCGGTTATTCGTCACATTCGTATCTCTTTTGTTACGTATTCTCTTCGACGTGCCTGATCCGAACGTGCCTCTCTACCACTGAACTCTTTGAACTCTACCATTGAACTCTTCTCGCTCTCACTATAGTGGACAAATCTCAGTCTATAATGAGTCTAATTTGCACTGCTAAGAAATGCGAGTTTGGAGGATCCACCACTGTCGACTCGTATCTGTCCTGTTGGCTTGGCAATAACTGCTCACATATTGAATGTGCTGGTGGTGGGCACAATGGACGGATAAGCGATCTTATCACAAAGAAAATTGGTCTGACATGGTCTTGTATTGCATGTACAGAGATTGAGTCTGAGATGCATGTCCGATGCCACTGTGAATAATGCCAGGAGTCTCCTCTTAAACCACCTTAAGGTAGAATTATCGTAGCATATCTTCTTTCAAAATTTTAATTTCTGAATCCCACTTTGAAAAAGCACTTGATCCGTCAGCCTGGCCTGAGCACAGTATTGTTCATGAATTTTTAGCCCTCTTAAGACCCTCTTAATCCCAACTATGCCGATTCAGCTCCAAAAAACTGAGTAATAATATATTTTCTTGCTGTTACCAAAACGGTCGAAGTATTCTGGGTAAATTGAGCCAATTGTTTTACTAAGAGTGCTTCGATGTTATTGCACTTACTGAAATCTGGCTTAATTCCTCTGCCTGTGATTATGAAATTTTAGTTCCAAAGTACAATGTGTTTCGAATGGATAGGCCATCTTTAGTGCCCCCATTGCTGTTAATAATAAATACTCAGCTGAACTAATCTCTTTCCCGAATCAGTTTGGAATCGAGTTCATCGCTATAAAAAAAAAACTGTATATTTTCACCACCTTGAGGCTATTAAGTTCGTTTTATCATTAGTCAATGACTCTGATTTTGTCCTAATTATGGGTGATTTCAACCTTCCCAAAATCTCCTGGATCCCGTCTGAAGATGACAATTCCTTGCATGCCAGTTGTCACAATGACTATATTTATAAATTAATTAAAATTGCTTTTTTCCAAATTAACCCCATCCTTAACACACTTAGCAGATCTCTGACCTTATTTTCTCTATACGGATACCCTCTATGACTGTAAATCGGTCTTCACCACTATCGCACTATCCTACACTATTGGTTTCTGTGTTAATTGATGTCGCTAAAATTCATGCTAACTATAAGGCTCAGCATCGTACTAAATGTTTTTCGAAAAACGTATTACAATGCTCTTCGCAATCATTTAGCTGGAATTGACTGGGAATTTCGTTCATCTTTTAACTCTGATTCTCTTTATGATGTAATCCACAACGCATTGGACAAATTTGTTCCTGTAGTTTCATCGTCTTCATCAACGAAACCTCCTTGGTTTAATAAACACCTTTTTCGTCTTAAGAACAGGAAATCTAGAGCTTACAAAATGTTTCTTAATGTAGAGGTTTCTGGTATATAGATAAGCTAGGCCTAAGTTTTATTATTGAATACATATCGAATTATTACGTATACCCGAGTACACGCATTTTATTTGTCGTCGTTTTCGAAAGGTTATAATAGGCAGCCACCTATTGAATTATTTTGCCCAAAGAGTAATCTGTACCAATTCCCATCTTTCTAACTTAAAAAACACCAAACTTATGCCAATTCCGATCGTTCTATGACAGCTATAGGATATAGTCGGCCGATCCTTATGAAATTTTGTACATAAGATATTTTAGTCAAATATAACATGTGTGAAAAGTCCCAACCCTCTATCTTAAAAAACATAGGTTTTTAAGTTATGGCATTTCCGATCAATCAGTTATATGGCAGCTATAGGATATAGTCGATCCGACTTATATACTACCTGCAAGGAAAAAAAGGATGTGTGCAAAGTATCATCTCGATAGCTCCAAAACTGAGAGACTAGTTTGCGTAGAAACCGACAGACAGACAGACAGACAGACAGACGGACAGACGGACACGCTCATATCGACTCAGGAGGTGATCCTGATCAAGAATATATATACTTTATAGGGTCGGAGATGTCTCCTTCACTGCGTTGCACACTTCTGACCAAAATTATAATACCCTCTGCAAGGGTATAAAAAGACAAAAAAAATAGAAATCAAATGAAAGAGTTGCTCTCGACGGTAGTGGTGTGATCTTTGAAAAAAAAAGCAATAAACAAAAAAAAAAGTAAAACAATTTAAAGTCCTCGTCGCGAAACAACAATTTTATTTATTAACTGGCAACTGGCATGATTTATTCAGCAACTTTATTAACTGGAAGGATTAATCGTCCTGTACCTGCATCGACTGTACCAAGAAAGTGGCAGCAGGATTAAAGGACCCGAACTCAGAACCGCAGACATTTGTACAAAAATGAAATATGAAAATGAAATATGAAATAAATAATAAGTAACTTTTTATAATAATTATTATAACTAACATATAATAATAAAATGTCAAACCCTTTTAATTGTTCCTTTTTGCGTGTCTTAAATGTGTTTACCTAAAGTTTTAGATGTGTTCCCACACTATTAGAATTATTATTTCTTAGCTTTGTCATAGTTTTAAGATTTTAAATTCCGGTTGCATTTGTAATCGTTGAGTGTAAGTACTGTATCACAGCCGAAAAATGTCACGGATTGCGACAAACACCGACATATTGAAAACACTTATTGTACGGTCGGACCCATATATTATACAACTGAAAAAAGAAAACATAGAAAGAAAATCAATTTAACTTGAATCTGTGTTCAACTTATTAAATTTTTGTTATAATTATATTGATTATTTGATCAATTCAATAAATTGGTTTCGGATGCTTTAATTTAGAATTTTTTTTATTATGATAATATTTTACTAGGTTTATAGTTTGGCGATTGGATGGAGAAAAAGTATATGATTTAACTAAAGTATAATAAAATACAAAACAATTATTTCTATGACAGCTATATGATTTGAGTTATCCCATTCAAATTAAATTTGCTAATCATATGTAAAACTACACCAAATTTATAGTCTGGAAGTTTTAAAACAATATCTTTAAAAACATAAAATTGTTCATACCAAATTTGTATTTACATATAACCGATCATTCCTATAGCTACTAAATCATATAGTCATACATATATATATTTAAATTATTTTTTCTAATTTTTGGAAAATTTTGTAGCAATACAATAACTAGAAGTAGGCCACGGCTCCATTCAATCCGAACCACTGTGAATTGCCGAGTTGCGTTTCCGACACCCTTGACCCTCTTGACTGATTTTCTCCTCTTCCAAACTTTTTAATCAACCCCCTTCCATAGGCTGTTTTCGGGGGTGCGCTTTGAGAGAGTGGGATGCTGACATTCTCTAGTTCTCTACCCAATTGTTTCTTGTGTGAAAAGTTCTAACTAGTCTAAAATAATGTCTCCTGACTTCAGCCACCAGGAAATGGCATTCTGCTCTCTGTTGAACTCTGTCGACTTCACCCTTTTTCAAAAAAAAAAACAAGAAAAAAAATCTAACTTCCGCCGGAGCCGAAGTTTTATATATCCTTGCAGTTAAGGTTGTGCCATTTCCGATCGTTCAGTTATATGGCGGCTATTGGATATAGTTGGCCGATCCCTATGAAATTTGGCAAATCAGATTATTTTACAGAAAATGGAATCTGTACCAAGTCCCATCTTTCTAACTTAATAAATAGCAAAGTTATGCTAATTCCGATCGTTCAGTTGTATGGCAGCTATAGGATATAGTCGGCCGATCCTTATGAAATTTTGTACATAAGATAATTTGGTCATATAACATGTGTGGAAAGTCCCAACTCTCTATATTAAAAAACACCAAAGTTATGTTCCGAGTTATATTCTGCCTGCGAACAAAAATAGAATGTGTGCATAGTTTCAACTCGATAGCTTTAAACTGAGAGACTAGTTTTGCGTAGAAACTGACAGACAGGCAGAAGGACATACTCATACGCTCGGAACGCGCCTCGCGTTCTGGCTTCTTTGTTCGGTCTTCATTCCTATTTTGTTATCAAAGAAATAAACAAGTTCAAAAAAATTGCGCTCGGTAACTTTTTAAATAAAAAGTGATAATAAACATAGGTAATTTGCATAGGCATTTAATACATAGGTATTACTATTTCTTACTAGTATTACTTTTTGAACCCCTTTACCCTTTAAACACTTTGAGCTCAGAAGTGACTATGTGTTCTAACATTTAAACTAACATTTTTATTTACCAACAGGCAATATACCTTCGAAGCGGCGAAAGTAGCATGTGGTAACGTAGCTGGATTGTTATCGTGGACTATGGCTATGGCCAAATACTTTGAAGTTAATAAAGAAGTCTTACCGCTTAAGGCAAATTTAGCAGTTCAAGAAGCAAAATATCAAAAAGCTTCGGGCGACCTTCAAGAAGCTGAGGACTTATTACAACAAAAAGAAAATGAATTAGCTGAAGTGCAAAGAACTCTAGAAGAAGCAGTTTCAAAAAAAGATGCAGTTCTAGCGGAGGCTAAAAAATGTCAAGACAAGATGGATGCAGCTACTGCACTTATTGGTGGACTAGCAGGAGAAAAAATTCGATGGACTGAACAAATTGCTTCTTTTAAAAGTGAGACAGATCGATTGGTTGGTGATGTTATTCTTCTCACAGCATTTTTATCATATACCGGACCTTTTAATCAAGAATTTCGCAGTGATCTTCAAAGTCTTTGGATTAAGCAAGTCATTGAAAAAATGATACCGTTATCTGCCAATGTCAACATTATCGAGAGCCTTACTGATCGTTCTCAAATTGGAGAGTGGAATATTCAAGGCCTTCCCACTGATGAGCTTTCTATCCAAAATGGAATTATTGCGACAAAAGCAATGAGATTTCCTCTTCTCATAGATCCTCAATCTCAAGGCAAAGTTTGGATCAAAAATAAAGAAAAACAAAATAAACTCATAGTTACTGCATTAAATCATAAATATTTCCGAAATCATTTAGAAGATTCAGTAAATTTTGGGTATCCTATTATTATTGAAGATGTGGCAGAAGAATTAGATCCCTGTTTGGACAATTTGTTAGATAGAAATCTTTTAAAAGTAGGTACGCAATACAAAGTCAAAATTGGTGATAAGGAAGTCGATTGGAATCCAGCCTTTCGATGCTACATTACTACAAAGCTACCTAACCCAGCTTATACACCCGAAGTATTTGCACGGACATCTATTATTGACTTCACTGTTACAATGCGTGGCTTAGAGGATCAGTTATTGGGAAGAGTTATTCTTACAGAACGAAAAGAACTCGAAGATGAGCGTGTACAATTAGTGGAGACTGTAACCGGAAATATGAAAAAAATGAAAGAGCTCGAAGCTAATTTATTGCATAAGCTATCAACAACACAAGGTAGCTTACTGGATGATGTAACAGTCATAGAAGTTTTAAACACCAGCAAAAACACCGCCCTTGAAGTTAAAGAAAAAATCGAAATAGCAAAAGTCACTGAGGCTAAAATTAATGCTGCTCGGGAAGAATATAGAGTAGTTGCTACACGTGGTAGTGTATTATATTTTCTTGTATGTAGCATGGCAAGAGTAAATAATATGTATCAAACTTCACTGGTACAGTTTCTGGAACGTTTTGATGCTTCAATGCATAATTCGGCAAAAACGCATATAACCCAAAAACGCATTAAGCGAATTATTAATTATCTTACATTTGAAATATACCGGTATAAGTCTCGAGGACTTTACGAGAAAGACAAATTTTTGCTTGTATTACTTATGGCACTTAGTATAGATCGTCAATTGGAGTTAATTACCTTTGATGAATTCCAAACTTTTATTAAAGGAGGAGCAGCATTAGATCTTAATGATTGTCCTCCAGTGCCTTTTAGGTGGATGACTGATGAAACTTGGCTTAATCTTGCCCAATTGACTAGTTTATCTCCGTTTGTAAACATACTGACTAAGATAAGCGGAAACGAAAGGTCTTGGTTTACTTGGTATAAAAAAGATGCTCCGGAAAATGAAATAATACCAGATGGATATAATTCGTTAGATCCGTTTCGAAGAATGCTTCTCATACGGTCATGGTGCATGGATAGAACTATTGCTCAAAGTCGAAAATATATTGCAAATTCATTGGGCGAAAGATTTGCAGAACCAGTAGTGCTCAACTTTGAAGAGCTACTTTCGGAAAGTCGCGAATTAATGCCAATGGTTTGTTTTCTGTCTCTTGGCTCAGATCCTTCATCAAATATTGAACTTCTTGCTAAAAAAAATGAGCTTAAATGCCATCCAATATCAATGGGGCAAGGCCAAGAAATTCATGCTAGAAAGCTTATATCTTTCTGCTTGGAAGATGGAGGTTGGGTTTTGCTACAAAATTGTCACTTAGGATTAGAATATATGGCAGAGCTTACAATTCAACTTTTAGAGTTGGAAAGAATAGGAAAAGAAGCCATCGTCAGCCCTAACTTTCGAATTTGGATTACAACTGAACCTCATCCCAAATTCCCTATAACATTACTACAAATGTCGTTGAAATATACAAATGAACCACCAGCTGGAATTCGAGCTGGATTAAAGCGAACTTATACAAACTTGTCACAAGACTTTTTGGACTATTCACAATCCCCATTTTATTTGCCGCTTGTATATTCTATATCATTCCTTCATACTGTGGTGCAGGAAAGACGAAAATTTGGGCCACTTGGTTGGAATATACCTTATGAATTTAATTCATCTGATTGGTATGCAAGTTGCCTGTTTGTTCAGAATCATTTAGATGATTTAGAGCAAGGAAAAGGTATAAGCTGGGTAACCGTACGATATATGTTAGGAGAAGTTCAGTATGGAGGTAGAGTGACAGATGACTACGATAAACGTTTACTCAATACATTTACTAGAGTATGGTTTCATGATGCTCTCTTCGAGGAAACATTTCAATTCTTTAAAGGCTATAAAGTTTATAGTTATAAAGAACAAGAAGCATATTTATCTGCTATTGACGAAATGTTTAATGTTGATCCACCACAAGTATATGGATTTCACTCTAATGCAGAAATTACCTATCAAACCAACACCATGAAAAACATATTAGAAGAAATAATGGGGATTCAACCTAAAGGTAACAAAAATTAGAAAATCCTTCAATGTAAATTCAAAATTTTTTTTGTTTTTTTTAAATAGAGTCGTCAGCTGGAACGGGAGAATCTAGAGAAGACCGCGTAGCTCGTCAGGTCAAAGAAATGCTAAGCAAAACTCCCTTAGCCTTCGACTTATTTGATGTAAAACAGCATCTTATTGCCATGGGAGCAACAAGCTCAATGAACATATTTCTTCGCCAGGAAATTGACAGGATGCAGCGGGTAAGATTTTAAACTTATAATTGGTATTATGTAATCCTGATGAAACAATTTTCTTTGGCAGATAATTATACTTGTTCGCACCATATTTAAGGATTTACTTTTGGCTGTAGAAGGAACAATAATAATGAGCGAAAATTTACGAGATGCTTTAGATAATATTTTCAACGCACGGGTTCCTACTGTGTTTAAGCGAGGAAGTTGGGTTTCGTCAAGTTTAGGATTTTGGTTTTCTGAATTGCTTGAACGGCATACCCAATTTTATAACTGGTGTTTTGGCTCAAGACCAGTTGTTTTCTGGATGTCCGGATTCTTTAATCCTCAGGGTTTTCTTACCGCAATGCGACAAGAAGTGGCCCGCGCACATCAAGGTTGGGCTTTAGATCAAGTAACCATGCACAATGATGTACTAAAAGTAGGCCCAGAAGAATGTAAGAAACCACCTAAAGAAGGTGTTTTTGTTTATGGATTATTTGTGGATGGTGCCGGCTGGGACAGGCGAACATCTCGGTTGGTCGAAGCCACAAACAAGGTTTTATTTACCTTAATGCCAGTTATTCATATTTATGCTCAATTCTTAAGTACAACTAGATATCCTAAGTCGTATGTTTGTCCCGTTTACAAAAAGATTAATCGAACCGACTTAAATTACATCTGTGCTCTGCTATTGCAATCATACAAGCCACCAGATCATTGGACCCTAAGAGGTGTGGCTCTCTTATGTGATGTTAAATAAATCGTAATTAAATAAATTTTCAAATTTGGCGAAACGAAATAACAGCAATTTTATGTCGAATCATCTTTCCAGTCAGTCCAGTCAGTTCCAATTCTTGATCAACATGCCTATCAGACATGTCAGGTGTCATGTCTGTCTTGTCTGTCTTGTCTGTCTTGTCTGTCTTGTCTGTCTTGTCTGTCTTGTCTGTCTTGTCTGTCTTGTCTGTCTTGTCTGTCTTGTCTGTCTTGTCTGTCTTGTCTGTCTTGTCTGTCTTGTCTGTCTTGTCTGTCTTGTCTGTCTTGTCTGTCTTGTCTGTCTTGTCTGTCGTGTCTGTCTTGTCTGTCTTGTCTGTCTTGTCTATCTTGTCTGTCTTGTCTGTCTTGTCTATCTTGTCTATCTTGTCTGTCTTGTCTGCCTAATCTGTCTTGTCTGTCTTGTCTGTCTTGTCTGTCTTGTCTGTCTTGTCTGTCTTGTCTGTCTTGTCTGGCTTGTCTGTCTTGTCTGTCTTGTCTGTCTTGTCTGTCTTGTCTGTCTTGTCTGTCTTGTCTGTCTTGTCTGTCTTGTCTGCCTTGTCTGCCTTGTCTGTCTTGTCTGTCTTGTCTGTCTTGTCTGTCTTGTCTGTCTTGTCTGTCTTGTCTGTCTTGTCTGTCTTGTCTGTCTTGTCTGTCTTGTCTGTCTTGTCTGTCTTGTCTGTCTTGTCTGTCTTGTCTATCTTGTCTGTCTTGTCTGTCTTGTCTATCTTGTCTATCTTGTCTGTCTTGTCTGCCTAATCTGTCTTGTCTGTCTTGTCTGTCTTGTCTATCTTGTCTATCTTGTCTGTCTTGTCTGCCTAATCTGTCTTGTCTGTCTTGTCTGTCTTGTCTGTCTTGTCTGTCTTGTCTGTCTTGTCTGGCTTGTCTGTCTTGTCTGTCTTGTCTGTCTTGTCTGTCTTGTCTGTCTTGTCTGGCTTGTCTGTCTTGTCTGTCTTGTCTGTCTTGTCTGTCTTGTCTGTCTTGTCTGTCTTGTCTGTCTTGTCTGTCTTGTCTGTCTTGTCTGCCTTGTCTGTCTTGTCTGTCTTGTCTGTCTTGTCTGTCTTGTCTGGCTTGTCTGTCTTGTCTGTCTTGTCTGTCTTGTCTGTCTTGTCTGTCTTGTCTGTCTTGTCTGTCTTGTCTGTCTTGTCTGTCTTGTCTGCCTTGTCTGTCTTGTCTGTCTTGTCTGTCTTGTCTGTCTTGTCTGTCTTGTCTGTCTTGTCTGTCTTGTCTGTCTTGTCTGTCTTGTCTGTCTTGTCTGTCTTGTCTGTCTTGTCTGTCTTGTCTGTCTTGTCTGTCTTGTCTGTCTTGTCTGTCTTGTCTGTCTTGTCTGTCTTGTCTGTCTTGTCTGTCTTGTCTGTCTTGTCTGTCTTGTCTGTCTTGTCTGTCTTGTCTGTCGTGTCTGTCTTGTCTGTCTTGTCTGTCTTGTCTATCTTGTCTGTCTTGTCTGTCTTGTCTATCTTGTCTATCTTGTCTGTCTTGTCTGCCTAATCTGTCTTGTCTGTCTTGTCTGTCTTGTCTGTCTTGTCTGTCTTGTCTGGCTTGTCTGTCTTGTCTGTCTTGTCTGTCTTGTCTGTCTTGTCTGTCTTGTCTGTCTTGTCTGTCTTGTCTGTCTTGTCTGTCTTGTCTGTCTTGTCTGTCTTGTCTGTCTTGTCTGTCTTGTCTGTCTTGTCTGTCTTGTCTGTCTTGTCTGTCTTGTCTGTCTTGTCTGTCGTGTCTGTCTTGTCTGTCTTGTCTGTCTTGTCTATCTTGTCTGTCTTGTCTGTCTTGTCTATCTTGTCTATCTTGTCTGTCTTGTCTGCCTAATCTGTCTTGTCTGTCTTGTCTGTCTTGTCTGTCTTGTCTGTCTTGTCTGTCTTGTCTGGCTTGTCTGTCTTGTCTGTCTTGTCTGTCTTGTCTGTCTTGTCTGTCTTGTCTGTCTTGTCTGTCTTGTCTGTCTTGTCTGTCTTGTCTGTCTTGTCTGTCTTGTCTGTCTTGTCTGTCTTGTCTGTCTTGTCTGTCTTGTCTGTCTTGTCTGCCTTGTCTGTCTTGTCTGTCTTGTCTGTCTTGTCTGTCTTGTCTGTCTTGTCTGTCTTGTCTGTCTTGTCTGTCTTGTCTGTCTTGTCTGTCTTGTCTGTCTTGTCTGTCTTGTCTGTCTTGTCTGTCTTGTCTGTCTTGTCTGTCTTGTCTGTCTTGTCTGTCTTGTCTGTCTTGTCTGTCTTGTCTGTCTTGTCTGTCTTGTCTGTCTTGTCTGTCTTGTCTGTCTTGTCTGTCTTGTCTGTCTTGTCTGTCTTGTCTGTCTTGTCTGTCTTGTCTGTCTTGTCTGTCTTGTCTGTCTTGTCTGTCTTGTCTGTCTTGTCTGTCTTGTCTGTCTTGTCTGTCTTGTCTGTCTTGTCTGTCTTGTCTGTCTTGTCTGTCTTGTCTGTCTTGTCTGTCTTGTCTGTCTTGTCTGTCTTGTCTGTCTTGTCTGTCTTGTCTGTCTTGTCTGTCTTGTCTGTCTTGTCTGTCTTGTCTGTCTTGTCTGTCTTGTCTGTCTTGTCTGTCTTGTCTGTCTTGTCTGTCTTGTCTGTCTTGTCTGTCTTGTCTGTCTTGTCTGTCTTGTCTGTCTTGTCTGTCTTGTCTGTCTTGTCTGTCTTGTCTGTCTTGTCTGTCTTGTCTGTCTTGTCTGTCTTGTCTGTCTTGTCTGTCTTGTCTGACTTGTCTGTCTTGTCTGTCTTGTATGTCTTGTCTGTCTTGTCTGTCTTGTCTGTCTTGTCTGTCTTGTCTGTCTTGTCTGTCTTGTCTGTCTTGTCTGTCTTGTATGTCTTGTCTGTCTTGTCTGCTTTAAGATGATGATCGCCTAGTTTGCAGGCAATGACCAAAGGACATGGGACGAACACTGGCCAGAATTAATGCTGGCGGTGAACTCGAGCGTGTCAGACTCCACGGGATACTCACCATGCTTCGTAACCCAAGGCAGAGAGCCAAGAATGCCGAAAGCGATATTCGACAAACGGGCATTGGGGACAGGAGAAGCACAAGCCACCCCCTTAGAAAATGCGACAGAATTACAGGAAGTGTTCGAGCTGGTGCGGAGGAACATGGAGCGCGCGGCGCAGGAGCAAGCTCGGCACTACAACCTCAGGAGGCGGGAGTGGAGCCCGAAGATCGGCGACACGGTGTGGCCAAAGAGCACCATTTGTCCAAAGCGGCCGAAGGTTTCGCGGCGAAACTAGCGCCGAGATACGACGGGCCATACATAGTGACGAATTTCATTTCGCCGGTGATCGCCGTGCTACTTCACGGGAGCACGAAGAAAGAGAAGAGAGCCCACGTAAGTGAGCTAAAAGCCCAGGCTGAGGAATCGGCACCGCAGGCGTAGGGCAGAAGAAAAAGGAGAATGTGCAATCACCAATAAGGGCAACAATAAGAAAAAAACTGCAGAACACAACACACCAATAATGTCAACATACAAAAAAAAAAGGGGAAAGAAACGGCCGAAAGCCAAACAAACGGAGAAAGGAAGAGACCTACAACGGGAGCAGGAAGGAGGACAAAATGATGTATATTCCTCGGTGATCCTTGTCGTGGTATTTGGGTAATTTAAGTACTTCCATTCTTTTAGTTTTAGATTTGTATATTTGTATTTTATTTGGTTGGAGCAGCAATGGTGCCGCGTCAACGATCGAAATGTCTCTGTCTTTAACAATATTCTTTAAGTCTAATTAAGGCTAAGTCTCATAGCTGCGCTGCTCGCAGGCAGCGGCAGAGAGACGGCTATGTATCTATATACTTATGTATATTGCTATGCGCTCTCAAGTGTATGCGCGAGGGGTACGCATATGCTATCCGTTCGTTGCAGTTATGCCGACGCTAGCATTTCCCGTGTGTGGGCTAAGCCATAACGATCGGATTATATTTCGGCCACTTAGGAGTTATGACCGGGACTTTGAAATATGTAAACACTGCAACAAAGTGTTACAGTGTGTACCCTTTAAGTATTTTCGGTACAGTGGGTATTCAATATATGTGAATACTACATCTCCCTCCTTTTGAAAAATAACGTAATATAATGAAGTTATTATACCCAGAGGGTATTATAATTTTGCTCAAAAGTGTGCAACGCAGTGAAGGAGACATCTTCGACCCTATATAGTATGTTGAGCTATTAATAGTTTTTAATAGCAGCCAAATAACTACACGCGTTTCAAATTATATTTTCAATATATTTATTTTGGGTTCAATTTAACCCTAATATATGTATGCGGCTCCAATCAACTCCAAATCACAACAAACGCCAAACAAAGAGCTTGCGCAGAAGCTCAACCAAAGCTCCCCAAAGCGCATACGCTATAAATAACAATAAAGCGCATGCGAAACTGGGGACAAAACAGAGACGAAACATGCTGATAACAACAGCTGCAGCTTAGAATATTATTATTATTTTATATGCAATCTTTGGTGGCTGCTTGGCCCAACATCCTCCCACCATTGAAGGGTGGGCCTTCAATAAGAATTTTGGAAGAGGCAGCAGTCACATTATTGCAGAGGTTATTCCATGGGTTGTCCTCCCTACCACAGAGCGCCGACACATCCCGTGATAGTCCACCGTGGCCAGAAATCACCCAGCCAAATCGAGTGTTCTGAGCAATTGGGAGCCCGTGACCTAACTGGATTTGGCCAGCCGACAACAGGTCAAAGAATAAGCCGGCTCCAATCAGCAGGTCCACTCGCTGCGTTTTGTGGAAGTTGGGGTCAGCTAGGTCCATATTGCCAGGAATCTTCCAGCCCGAAGCATCTATGTCCTGGCTAGGCTGATAGTCCGTTATATGTGAAGCTACAACAGCCTCAATTTCCACTGAATATGTGCTAAGGCGGGCCTTCAAGCACACATTAACGGATGCTCCATCTGTTTCAAATCCAGCGCCGCCGAAACCGGCCACCGTTGTGGAGCATTTGGAATGGCCAAGCTGAAGTTCATTCGCCAGCCGCGACGAGATGAGATGCACTTGTGAACCGGAATCCAATAAAACTCGGCAAGGCAGGAAGTCTCCAGATCGACCACGAACGAGTACATTTGCTGTTGGCAAGAGCACTAGCTCAGCATTGCGATCCTGGGTCACAACAGTGTTAATTGAGCGGGATGGGTTCGCACCAGCAACTGCACCGATGGGACGTGAGACTCGTGCGGCTGAAACCTGCCCGCGAGGGTGCAACAGAATATGATGACGGTGATTGCAAGTCGAGCAGCGGGAAGATGAGCATCCGCGAGCGAAATGGCCATCCTCCAGACAAACAAAACAGCGAGCCAGACGCCGCACTTCGTCGTACCGTTCCTCAATTGGCAAAGCACTGAACTTTGGACAAGCAGGAAGCTCGTGAGCCGAAACACCACACAGGGCGCATAGAGCAGGACTGGCGTTAATAACCATGCACGAGGATCGGTTATTGGAGGATCTACCTCGGCCTACCTGGTTAACTGGTGAATACGCCAAAGAAAAGTTAACGCTTTCGAGAGTCCGGCACCTTTGCTCTAAGAATCGTGCCATAGAATCCCAAGTTGGCAGGCTATCATCAGTGCTTCCTGCCAGAGAGTCTTCCCATTTGGCCTTTGTGGCAGGGGCCAGCTTTTGAAAAATGATCTGGATGAGGAGGCATCCTTGAATTTCGGCCGACGTTCCAGAACTCATAAGGGCCCGCATATGTCCATAGATGCGGTCAGCTAATTCTCGAAGAGTAGCAACGGATCCCGGCTCAACCACCCTTAACTGCAGGATCTCGTTGATGTGAGCCTGGAAGATTAAGCGACGGTTGCTGAAACGGTTGCGCAAAAGGTCGAGGGCAACATCATAGTTAGCGTCGGTAATCTCAAGCGCCCTCACAGTCTCCAGGGCTGAGTCCCGCAGGCAGGAAATGAGCCACCTGAGCTTCTCCATCTTGGTCAAGTGCGGGTGGTGAAACGGTCGCGCAGACGCTTCTCTATAGACTCGAGGGTCAGAATGGTTAAATCGTCGGTCTGTATCGCAGCCTTGACCTTCCGATGCAGTACCTCCATTTCCTGACATGTTACCTCTGCGGGTCTCCGCAACATCCTTTCACGGCTTGACGCAGCAGATGCAGTAGCTTCAGCTCCAGATTCCATTGTGCAATTAAATAAAAAATGCAACTTTGCGACAACAAAAACAACAACGGTGTTTTAGTGGCACTTTTAATGCTATAATTGAACGGGATGATAATCACGTCGGGGTCACCAAATGTTGAGCTATTAATAGTTTTTAATAGCAGCCAAATAACTAAACGCGTTTCAAATTATATTTTCAATATATTTATTTTGGGTTCAATTTAACCCTAATATATGTATGCGGCTCCAATCAACTCCAAATCACAACAAACACCAACCAAGAGCTTGCGCAGAAGCTCAACCAAAGCTCCCCAAAGCGCATACGCTATAAATAACAATAAAGCGCATGCGAAACTGGGGACAAAACAGAGACGAAACATGCTGATAACAACAGCTGCAGCTTAGAATATTATTATTATTTTATATGCAATCTTTGGTGGCTGCTTGGCCCAACAAAGTATATATATTCTTGATCAGGATCACCTCCTGAGTCGATATGAGCATGTCCGTCTGTCCGTCTGTCTGTCTGTCTGTCTGTCTGTCTGTCTGTCTGTCTGTCTGTCTGTCTGTCGGTTTCTACGCAAACTAGTCTCTCAGTTTTGGAGCTATCGAGTTGAAACTTTGCACACATCCCTTTTTTCCTTGCAGGTAGTATATAAGTCGGAACGGCCGGGATAGGTCGACTATATCCTATAGCTGCCATATAACTGATTGATCGGAAATGCCACAACATTGGTGTTTTTTAAGTTGGAGGGTTGAGACTTTCCACACATGTTATATTTGGCCAAAATATCTTGTCTACCAAATTTCATAAGGATCGGCCGACTATATCCTATAGCTGTCATACAAATATCGAAATTGGCATAACTTTGGTGTTTTTTAAGTTAGAAAGATGAGACTTGGTACAGATTCTATTTTGGACAAAATAATCTGATTTGCCAAATTTCATAAGGATCGGCCAACTATATACGATCCCTATATATCTAATAATATAAGATGCGTGGCGCCACCTAGTGAAATGCGACTCAACTGCAAGGGTATATAAACTTCGGCTCCGCCCGAAGTTAGCTTTCCTTTCTTGTTTTTATAATACAAATTTCTAATTAATACATTCTCTTTTTTTTTATTTGTTTTCGATTATCTTATCAGAATTAAAGAAAATGAAATTATTACAAAAAATATGTTTATTTATTTATTTATATATGTGTGTCTTTGTATGGCCATACTAAGTACAATTTATGAAATAAAGATTTTTAATCTATCCGTATGAACTGTTTGTTTCCTATGTTTATTATGTGTTATTATAATGTTGTCTCTATCTCCTATTTCCGTTACTATATACGGACCTGTATATTTAGGATCTAACTTATGACCTGTCTCGTTTTTTAATAAAACTTGGTCACCTACTGATATATCTATATCCCTTACTTTATGATCATATAATATTTTATTTCTATTCTTATTTTCTTCTAACATAACTCTAGCTCTTTTATAGGCTACTTCTAATCTATACTTACTCTCCTTAGCATAGTCATCTATATTATATAGTGCTTATATACTATATATCCACAGATACACTTAATGTATCTGCAAATACCCTAGATAACGAATCCCCCATAAAACCAGTATACCCTGCCATACCTATCAAATCGTATATAAACAACATTCCAGAGCCTACTGTGGGAATAATTCAAATAGGCTAGACACAAACCCTTTCCCATAGCATTATCATTGGCATCCAGACATAAACATAGACATAAACCATTCACACGCCTTTATCGACGACAGTAGACGTAAACATCAAACCCCTTTTGCTCCAAATTCATAAACAAGTGCCCATCCTGGGAACCTACATGTCAGCATAAAGCTCTGACCAATCAAAACTATTCAACCAAAGTCCATCTATGCTGCCAGCGTCGCTGTCACCGATAAAAGCTATAGTTATAAGAAAATTGAATTTGTAAAATCAGTTTATAATCAACGATCAATCCAATAGGATATCTTTATAACTCATTCTTGAATTTAATTATAAAACTTATAAAATAAAAATCCTAATTTTTATTTTTTATTTTAAATCGGGAATTAAAACATATAATTGGCGCAGTCGGTAGGATACAATTATCCTCGCGTGTTTTAAGTATCGAACTAAATACATCGCGAACTTATTGTATCCGCAAAACGAATCTATAAACATTTCTAAACATTAATGAAATCACGAATGAGGATTTCTAGTGTGAGGTGCAATAAACATTAAATAAAAACATTTTTAATACCAGTGAACTCAGCATTAATTAAATCACGAATGAGGATTTCTAATGTCTATTTGAAATAAACAAATAAAATAAAATTATTAATATAATCAAGACAATTTAAACATATATATACCAAATTAAATAAATAAACTTTAAAATGCAATCTGAACAAGCATCCACATCAGCTGCAGCAAGGCACATCCTGTCTGACAGCAATATGAATCATTTCTTCATGCAACTAAAACAAATTGACAAATTTGATGGTGATACAATGTATTTAGCACTATTTATAAAAAGTGTTGATAACTTGATTACCCAATACAAAACAACATCGTCTACTCAGAATGAAATCATTCAAGGAGCTATCCTAAACCTCATCGTTGGACCTGCACGTACAATTCTTCTTAGGAATTCAACCCAGGACTGGAATGAATTAAGAACCTTACTCATCAGTGAATTCAACTCATCAAAACCCCCACATCTCATGATCATGGATTTACATAAAATTAAATATCAAAATAGTTTACGTAAGTTTATTGATGATTTAGACAAACAGACAAGTAAAATTTGTAATAAGTTAAGTCTGGATAATAATGCAGCAAACACTGTTATATTTTCAAGAATATTAGGTGATCATATAGCAGAAGTAATTCGTGAAAAATTACCATTACGAGTGTACATATCTATATGCAAATACGATATATCAACTCCAACTAAATTAAAACAAGCTGCTCAAGCTGTAGGTCTTTATGATGATGATGACATATATAATTTTTCCCGAAGTGTTGAAAATCGATATAATATACCAATGGTCTCCACATCTAATACTTCTAATACTAATAATTCTAATAATAATCAAAGGGACAGAAACCAAAATTTCAATCAGAATGTAGGAAACAATAGGAGTCAAAATTATAATAATCGTGGGACATATAATTATCAACAAAGACAAAATACTTTTGATTCAAATAGAAATTTTAATTCAAACTATAATAATAATTATAGATACTCTCAAAATCCTTCAGGTCAAAACTCTCCAAATTATAATCGGTCTGTTAATGTTCCTCAAAAACAATCAGACCAACAGAATAGACCAGAACCAATGGAAATAGTTGAAAATTTTCAGACACAAGCCTCGGAAGAAACACAACAGCAATAAAAATAAAAATTGATAATAGACCATGCATTTGCCTTATTGACACAGGTTCCAGTATAAGTTTAATAAATGAAAATTTTTTAAAATATCCAATTAAAGAGAATAATATAAAAGTTCAAACAGTAGGAAATTCAGTCACTTTGAATAAATCCATTGAATTTATAATTCCAAAATTATTTAAATCAAAACAAAAATTTTTTGTCAAAGAATTTTCCAATCATTACGATTTTCTTTTAGGACGTAATATTTTAAACCTTACATCAGCCCAAATAGATTTTGGAAAGAATACTGTTAAACTAAATAATTACGAATTTCCAATGATCAATATAATAAAGGAACATAACAAAAATTATACAAACATGGTAGAGGATGAAGAACACATTTACGCATTGGAAACAGAATTAAAAACTAGTTATATTCGAGATGATCATCTCAACAGTGAGGAAAAATCGGCACTACATTCTCTAATGTCCAAATTCTTTGATATTCAGTATCATGAGGGTGACAATTTGACCTTCACAAATGAAATCAAACATAAAATAAAAACTAAACATGAAGATCCCATTTATAGAAGACCATATACTTATCCCTATATTTATGACAAAGAAGTAGAAAACCAAATAGCAGATATGATTAAACAAGGTATTGTCCGCAAATCTAAATCTCCTTATTGTAGTCCTATAGTAATAGTACCCAAGAAAATGGATGCATCGGGCATTCCAAAATTTCGTATGGCTATTGATTACAGAGGACTTAACGAGATAACTATTGACGATAAATTCCCCATTCCCAATATGGATGAAATACTAGATAAGTTAGGAAAATGTCAATATTTTACAACGTTAGATCTGGCAAAGGGATTCCATCAAATTGAAATGGACCCAAGATCAATTCAAAAAACAGCCTTTTCCACCAAAAAAGGACACTATGAATATACTAGAATGCCTTTCGGTCTAAAAAATGCTCCTGCTACATTCCAGCGATGTATGAATAATATTCTTCACGATATAATAGGAACTCATTGCCTAGTATATTTAGATGATATTATTATATTTTCGACCTCCTTACAAGAACATATTCAGTCCCTTCAAAAAGTCTTCGTCCGATTAAGAAAATCCAATCTTAAACTTCAATTAGATAAATGCGAATTCATGAAAAAAGAAACAGAATTTTTAGGCCATATAATTACTACTGAAGGAATTAAAACAAACCCAAATAAAATTCAAGCTATTCACGATTTTAAAATTCCAAGTACTCCTAAACAAATTAAATCATTTATTGGTCTTTGTGGATTTTACCGAAAGTTTGTTAGAGAATTTGCAAAAATTGCTAAACCAATGACCCAGTCCCTTAAGAAGGGTTCAAAAATAAATGTCAAAGATAATAATTACGTTGAAGCATTTGAAAAATTAAAAACACTAATTACAAATGATCCAATCCTTAGATATCCAGATTTTGAAAAAACATTTGAATTAACTGCTGATGCTAGTAATTATGCTTTAGGAGCTGTCCTAGCTCAAGAAGGTTTGCTATGCAAGTAGAACATTAAATGATCATGAAATAAATTATTCAACTATCGAAAAAGAGTTATTAGCCGTAGTCTGGGCAACTAAGTACTTCCGACCCTATCTATTTGGAAGAAAATTTAAAATTACATCCGATCATAAACCACTAGTTTGATTACACAATATTAAAGAACCTAATATGAAATTGCAAAAATGGAAAATATATCTTAGTCAATATGATTGTGGTATGAATTACATTAAAGGAAAGGAAAATTATGTAGCAGACGCCTTATCTAGGCTACCTAAAAAAGAATCAAATAATGAACAACTAGAAGAAACATTTCAAAACGAAGATGATTTACAAAGCACAGGAGCTACTATACATAGCGCCCAAGAAGATAATGGCAATTGTATTCAGATTACAGAGCGTCCAATTAATGTTTTCAGTCACCAATTAATATTTGAAAAGGGAAATGAAGATAGTAATGAATTAGTCCGGTATTTTAATAAAACAATTAATACAATAAAATATAGTAACATGAAAAGCAAAAGATATTATTCTTAAATTTGTATGTGGACACAATTTTGTAATGTACATAAATAATGACGAAGATTTCGCAATATTTCAAAGGGCTTTCATGGAATTAATTAAACCAAATTTGGGAACAAAATTAATGAAAACTTCAGTAATACTTCCTAATATATCTACCTACGCAGATTTTCACGAGAAAGTAATTAATATTCATGAGAAAACTATTCATCAAGGTATTAAAAAAACATATGAAGATTTTAAAGCTAAATACTATTTTCCAGATGCACAAAAATTAATCCAAAATATAATTAATAAATACGATATTTGTAATTTATGCAAGGCAGAACATAGAAAAGTAGCATTAACATTTGAAAAAACCCCAGAAAGTAAAAATATCCGTGAAAAATATGTAATTGACTATTATTTTATTGATCAAAGAAAATTTTTAACTTGTATTGATATCTATTCAAAATTTGTTTCAATTATAGAAACTCATACCACAGATTGGATCGAAAGTAAAAAAGCATTACTTAAAATATTTAATATGTTAGGTAAACCAAAAATAATAAAAATGGATCAAGATCCCGGATTAGTATGCAAATCATTACAAAATTGGTTAGAAAAAGAAAATATTGAGATCGAAATTACTAGCAGCAAGAATGGTATAGCTGATATAGAAAGAGTTCACAAAACAATTAATGAAAAATTACGAATCATAAATACACTTAATGATGCGGAAGACAAGCTCATGAATATCGAAAAAGCTACATACATATGTTTATAATCATGAAATAACACATGACACTACAGGTAGAACCCCTGCTGAAATATTTATTTTCGGTATGAAACCTAATAAAAATTTCCAAAAAATAAAAGAATCAAAAATTGATAAAATTAATGAAAAACGGGAAGAGTATGAGGTAGATTTAAATTATGCAAAAGTTGAAAAAGATATGAAACGTAAGCCGAAACTTGTTAATCCATTTAAGAAAACAGGAAAAATTTTACAAAAAGATGAAAAACACTGGCAGGAAATAAATAGGGGTCACAAAGTAATAAAACACAAAAGTAAATTTAAAAAACTTAAAAAACGCAATTTTTCTCGTTATTCCAGAAATGTTGAAAATTCTGATTCTGATATTGAAAGTGATAATAATAGTACCATGGACAACGTTACCATTAATAACGGCTCAACAAATTAGTATTGTCCCGATTACTTCAAAAAATGGCTATTTACTATTGAATACAGGAACTATAAAAATACCTCTTAATTACGAACACCACATGATAGAAATAAATCAAACAAAAATATTAAATACATACCAAGAATTTATAAAATATGAAAATTTATATAAAACAATTCCAGATATAGCTTTAGCACTTAAACAATTAAAACATGAAATAAAAGGGATTATCCCATCAAATAGACAAAAACGGGGACTAGTAAATATTGTAGGATCAGCTCACAAATATTTGTTTGGTACACTAACAGAAGAAGATAAAAAAGAGTTAGAAATAAAATTAAATAATATAAAAGAAAATATGATAGAAAATTCAGAATTTAATGAAATCATTGGTATAATAAATAAACATACAGAAGACATAAATAAATTAATACGGGAAGAAGAGGAAAATGAGGCCTTGCACCTTTTTAGATATTCTTTACACATTTTTCTAGAATACATTGAAGATTTACAAATGGGGATTCAGTTAACAAGAATTGGAATATTTAATCCTAAAATATTAAAACATGAAGAGTTAGATGACATTAATGAAGAAAAATTATTATCAATAAAGACTTCAGCTTGGATATGCAGTCAAACCAAAAATACTTTTATTTTAGCCCATATACCAACATCTTTTAATGAAACTCAAAAATACAGAATAATTAAATATCCAGATAATTTAGGCCGCCAAATTGACATAAATGATAAATTTGAATATTTTATGAATAATAATAAATCCTGCAAATCCTTTAGTGGATGTAATGGATCAAAAATATTTAGTAACTGACCAATGTATTTCAAAGATCCTTACAAATCAATTAGCAATTTGTCAACACACTTTTATTTCAGAAAAAAAATTTATAAAATACATTGAACCAAATATTATAATAACATATAATTTAAGTAAAACGCAAATTAACCAAAATCGTGAATCATTTAATAAAACAATTGAAGGAAATAATATTATACAATTAAGCCAATGTACACTTGAAATAAGAAATATCAAATTCACTACTTCAAAGAATATAAATGAATATAAAATAATATTGTCAAGTACCAATGTAATTCTACATGAACCAACACCAATTTTAAAACTTAAAGAATCATTAATCAATCAACAAAAACAAGATATTGTCTACAAATGGATTGTATTTATAAGCCTAATACTTATAGTTGTAAGCATAACAATTTATGTAATATTCACTTATAAGCGTTTAGCCAACCACAAGGAAATTGTTGTCGAATTCAACAAGGATGTTGAAATTTCTAAAGGAGGGGCGAGTAGTGTATCCACAGATACACTTAATGTATCTGCAAATACCCTAGATAACGAATCCCCCATAAAACCAGTATACCCTGCCATACCTATCAAATCGTATATAAACAACATTCCAGAGCCTACTGTGGGAATAATTCAAATAGGCTAGACACAAACCCTTTCCCATAGCATTATCATTGGCATCCAGACATAAACATAGACATAAACCATTCACACGCCTTTATCGACGACAGTAGACGTAAACATCAAACCCCTTTTGCTCCAAATTCATAAACAAGTGCCCATCCTGGGAACCTACATGTCAGCATAAAGCTCTGACCAATCAAAACTATTCAACCAAAGTCCATCTATGCTGCCAGCGTCGCTGTCACCGATAAAAGCTATAGTTATAAGAAAATTGAATTTGTAAAATCAGTTTATAATCAACGATCAATCCAATAGGATATCTTTATAACTCATTCTTGAATTTAATAATAAAACTTATAAAATAAAAATCCTAATTTTTATTTTTTATTTTAAATCGGGAATTAAAACATATAATTTATATGCTATTAAAATGTTTCCGTAAATTACTTGTTTTACCGAATACTAGCTCATATGGACAATAAGTATGTGGGGGTCGTGTTGAAACAAAAGACAAAATATTGAAGCCATACGTCCCAATCAGTTTTATCAACCGATATGTAAGATTCAAATATTGCTTTAGCGACAGTATTAGCATTTTTATTTGGAACAGGTATGGCAACTCAATACTTAGTTAAATCACCTATTAAAGTGACTGCATACTCATTGAGATTTTCTGATTTTGGCAATGGACCAATGGTGTCCACTATCACTCTGTCGAAAGCATTTATTGGTGTGTCTGTAATTGTTAAAGGAGTCTTTATGTGTTTAGTTATTTTGGCTTTCTGGCATTTTTGACATTTTCTTACGTACTCAGTTATATCTTTAGACATGCCTTTCCAGTAATAGTGTCTTTTTACTTTGGCCAAAGTTTTTGGTATGCCAGTATGACCTCCTGGAATTGGATCATCATGAAATGTAGACAAAATTACTTCTTTTTCTTTTAAATTTGTTATTTGGGTCACCGGGTTGCGCTACTCTTAATGTTTTCAAGATTTTATTGCCCATTAATTTAAAATTATCTATTGAAGTATGTTCAAAGATATTTTCCCACGGTGCCGCTTTGAGTTGGCTGATTTTATGTATACCGGCTTGCATTTCAAGCCTTTGGAAAAATTAATCTAAGTCAATAACTCCATTAGTATGTAAATCGCTAACATCATATCTTGCAGTAATTTTTCTGCCTTGTTTAAATAAACATAACGAATTTTTTATCTGCAAGGTCACTACTTTACGTACTTCATCATTTTTTATGACGTCGTATACGTTGGGCTTAGAAGCTTTATTTATTCAATTCTTGTTTTTGATCTTCCGCGCGGAATTTTTGTCTACTTTGATATCTGGTAGTGACTTTCAATATATTTCTAGTTATATTTTGTAGATCTTTGATGGTTATCCTTGATAAAGCATCAGCTACATAATTATCTTTTCCCTTTAAATATTCGACTGTAAAATCGTATTCTTCTAGTTCGAGCCTCATACGTGTCAGTTTGGAACTGGGATTGATCATTGAGAAAAGGTATATTAAAGGTCTGTGGTCTGTTTTTGTTAAGAGGAGCCCCTTAAATGAAGATGTTACTCCAATGAGTTCCGTTTTAAAACTGTTTTTATTTCTTACAATTCTCTTACAAGAAACATACATGAAAATCTTAAATCTATTTAAAACTACTTATCAACGGACTGCACGCTGACATGCTATGTGACCCTTTCTTAAGTGCTTCAAGTGCACCACATAAATATTTGGTTAGACTGCAGGAGATCGTCTTTCAAACCATGCTGTTAATCACTTATTCCCATGGGTCCGATCTCCTACATTCTATGTTGAAATCTTATCGTGTTCAATGCTTGAACATTCTGCAAAGGGCCACAAAAAAGGTGTACATTTTATATATTTTAGATAACACTTGATAACACTTGATGTCCTTTGATAACACTTGATATCGGACTGACATGTATACTTTTGTTTTTATAAATTTCTTTTCTTCAATATTAGAAAATAATAATATTATAATTGTTTGATAACAATATGTTGTTAATTATATCATTCTATTTCATATTTTTAGATATTTTAACATTGTTTAAGTTATTTTATTAGCGCCCATGTTCAACTTAATGTTTGAACATCCTGCAAGGGGCCACAAAAGTGCTAGATTTGTGTTTACATTTTTAAATTAATTATTATTTTCATTCAATTTTTTAGTGGACTGTAATATTAAATATATTTTTTAATTTTTTGATTTTAGTGGACATCTTGAAAACTTTTTTCATTCGATATTTTAGTGGACTGTAATATTATATATATTTTTTAATTTTTTGTTTTTAGTGGACATCTTGAAAACTTTTTTCATTCGATATCGTAGTGGACTGTAATTTTTACTTATTTTGTTTCTTATTATTTTTATACCCTTGCAGAGGGTATAATGCAACGCAGTGAAGGAGACATCTCCGACCCTATAAAGTATATATATTCTTGATCAGGATCACCTCCTGAGTCGATATGAGCATGTCCGTCTGTCCGTCTGTCTGTTTCTACGCAAACTAGTCTCTCAGTTTTAAAGCTATCGAGTTGAAACTTTGCACACATCCTTCTTTCCTTTGCAGGCAGTATATAAGTCGGAACGGCCGGGATCGGTCGACTATATCCTATAGCTGCCATATTTTTTAAGTTAGAGGGTTGGGACTTTCCACACATGTTATATTTGACCAAATTATTTTATGTACAAAATTTCATAAGGATCGGCCGACTATATCCTATAGCTGTCATAGAACGATCGGAATTGGCATAACTTTGGTGTTTTTTAAGTTAGAAAGATGGGATTTGGTAAAGATTCTATTTTGGAAACAATCTGATCTGCCAATTTTCATAAGGATCGGCCGACTATAAACGATCCGCTATATATCTAATAAAATAAGATGGGTCGCGCAACCTAGCGGACTGCGACTGAACTGCAAGGGTATATCAACTTCGGCTCCGCCCGAAGTTAGCTTTCCTTTCTTGTTTAGATATAGCTTTTCTTTTTTTATTTGATTGATTACTTAATTATATGTACAAAACCATTACATTATACATTAAACATATAAAATAAACATTTATTTTTTTAATCATTCGGCATTGAGATTTGATTGACGATTGAATTACTACCCCTGGATTTCGTGCATCTTGACACTGTCCATGCAAAGATAGTTTTTTGCCCAAGAAGCATACCCTTTTTGGTTATCTCCGGCAGTAAAATTTGTGGATATAAATCCGCACCAATTTCCAGGTCAATTCGACCATTTAAGAAAACAGGAAAAATTTTACAAAAAGATGAAAAACACTGGCAGGAAATAAATAGGGGTCACAAAGTAATAAAACACAAAAGTAAATTTAAAAAACTTAAAAAACGCAATTTTTCTCGTTATTCCAGAAATGTTGAAAATTCTGATTCTGATATTGAAAGTGATAATAATAGTACCATGGACAACGTTACCATTAATAACGGCTCAACAAATTAGTATTGTCCCAATTACTTCAAAAAATGGCTATTTACTATTGAATACAGGAACTATAAAAATACCTCTTAATTACGAACACCACATGATAGAAATAAATCAAACAAAAATATTAAATACATACCAAGAATTTATAAAATATGAAAATTTATATAAAACAATTCCAGATATAGCTTTAGCACTTAAACAATTAAAACATGAAATAAAAGGGATTATCCCATCAAATAGACAAAAACGGGGACTAGTAAATATTGTAGGATCAGCTCACAAATATTTGTTTGGTACACTAACAGAAGAAGATAAAAAAGAGTTAGAAATAAAATTAAATAATATAAAAGAAAATATGATAGAAAATTCAGAATTTAATGAAATCATTGGTATAATAAATAAACATACAGAAGACATAAATAAATTAATACGGGAAGAAGAGGAAAATGAGGCCTTGCACCTTTTTAGATATTCTTTACACATTTTTCTAGAATACATTGAAGATTTACAAATGGGGATTCAGTTAACAAGAATTGGAATATTTAATCCTAAAATATTAAAACATGAAGAGTTAGATGACATTAATGAAGAAAAATTATTATCAATAAAGACTTCAGCTTGGATATGCAGTCAAACCAAAAATACTTTTATTTTAGCCCATATACCAACATCTTTTAATGAAACTCAAAAATACAGAATAATTAAATATCCAGATAATTTAGGCCGCCAAATTGACATAAATGATAAATTTGAATATTTTATGAATAATAATAAATCCTGCAAATCCTTTAGTGGATGTAATGGATCAAAAATATTTAGTAACTGACCAATGTATTTCAAAGATCCTTACAAATCAATTAGCAATTTGTCAACACACTTTTATTTCAGAAAAAGAATTTATAAAATACATTGAACCAAATATTATAATAACATATAATTTAAGTAAAACGCAAATTAACCAAAATTGTGAATCATTTAATAAAACAATTGAAGGAAATAATATTATACAATTAAGCCAATGTACACTTGAAATAAGAAATATCAAATTCACTACTTCAAAGAATATAAATGAATATAAAATAATATTGTCAAGTACCAATGTAATTCTACATGAACCAACACCAATTTTAAAACTTAAAGAATCATTAATCAATCAACAAAAACAAGATATTGTCTACAAATGGATTGTATTTATAAGCCTAATACTTATAGTTGTAAGCATAACAATTTATGTAATATTCACTTATAAGCGTTTAGCCAACCACAAGGAAATTGTTGTCGAATTCAACAAGGATGTTGAAATTTCTAAAGGAGGGGCGAGTAGTGTATCCACAGATACACTTAATGTATCTGCAAATACCCTAGATAACGAATCCCCCATAAAACCAGTATACCCTGCCATACCTATCAAATCGTATATAAACAACATTCCAGAGCCTACTGTGGGAATAATTCAAATAGGCTAGACACAAACCCTTTCCCATAGCATTATCATTGGCATCCAGACATAAACATAGACATAAACCATTCACACGCCTTTATCGACGACAGTAGACGTAAACATCAAACCCCTTTTGCTCCAAATTCATAAACAAGTGCCCATCCTGGGAACCTACATGTCAGCATAAAGCTCTGACCAATCAAAACTATTCAACCAAAGTCCATCTATGCTGCCAGCGTCGCTGTCACCGATAAAAGCTATAGTTATAAGAAAATTGAATTTGTAAAATCAGTTTATAATCAACGATCAATCCAATAGGATATCTTTATAACTCATTCTTGAATTTAATAATAAAACTTATAAAATAAAAATCCTAATTTTTATTTTTTATTTTAAATCGGGAATTAAAACATATAATTTATATGCTATTAAAATGTTTCCGTAAATTACTTGTTTTACCGAATACTAGCTCATATGGACAATAAGTATGTGGGGGTCGTGTTGAAACAAAAGACAAAATATTGAAGCCATACGTCCCAATCAGTTTTATCAACCGATATGTAAGATTCAAATATTGCTTTAGCGACAGTATTAGCATTTTTATTTGGAACAGGTATGGCAACTCAATACTTAGTTAAATCACCTATTAAAGTGACTGCATACTCATTGAGATTTTCTGATTTTGGCAATGGACCAATGGTGTCCACTATCACTCTGTCGAAAGCATTTATTGGTGTGTCTGTAATTGTTAAAGGAGTCTTTATGTGTTTAGTTATTTTGGCTTTCTGGCATTTTTGACATTTTCTTACGTACTCAGTTATATCTTTAGACATGCCTTTCCAGTAATAGTGTCTTTTTACTTTGGCCAAAGTTTTTGATATGCCAGTATGACCTCCTGGAATTGGATCATCATGAAATGTAGACAAAATTACTTCTTTTTCTTTTAAATTTGTTATTTGGGTCACCGGGTTGCGCTACTCTTAATGTTTTCAAGATTTTATTGCCCATTAATTTAAAATTATCTATTGAAGTATGTTCAAAGATATTTTCCCACGGTGCCGCTTTGAGTTGGCTGATTTTATGTATACCGGCTTGCATTTCAAGCCTTTGGAAAAATTAATCTAAGTCAATAACTCCATTAGTATGTAAATCGCTAACATCATATCTTGCAGTAATTTTTCTGCCTTGTTTAAATAAACATAACGAATTTTTTATCTGCAAGGTCACTACTTTACGTACTTCATCATTTTTTATGACGTCGTATACGTTGGGCTTAGAAGCTTTATTTATTCAATTCTTGTTTTTGATCTTCCGCGCGGAATTTTTGTCTACTTTGATATCTGGTAGTGACTTTCAATATATTTCTAGTTATATTTTGTAGATCTTTGATGGTTATCCTTGATAAAGCATCAGCTACATAATTATCTTTTCCCTTTAAATATTCGACTGTAAAATCGTATTCTTCTAGTTCGAGCCTCATACGTGTCAGTTTGGAACTGGGATTGATCATTGAGAAAAGGTATATTAAAGGTCTGTGGTCTGTTTTTGTTAAGAGGAGCCCCTTAAATGAAGGTGTTACTCCAATGAGTTCCGTTTTAAAACTGTTTTTATTTCTTACAATTCTCTTACAAGAAACATACATGAAAATCTTAAATCTATTTAAAACTACTTATCAACGGACTGCACGCTGACATGCTATGTGACCCTTTCTTAAGTGCTTCAAGTGCACCACATAAATATTTGGTTAGACTGCAGGAGATCGTCTTTCAAACCATGCTGTTAATCACTTATTCCCATGGGTCCGATCTCCTACATTCTATGTTGAAATCTTATCGTGTTCAATGCTTGAACATTCTGCAAAGGGCCACAAAAAAGGTGTACATTTTATATATTTTAGATAACACTTGATAACACTTGATGTCCTTTGATAACACTTGATATCGGACTGACATGTATACTTTTGTTTTTATAAATTTCTTTTCTTCAATATTAGAAAATAATAATATTATAATTGTTTGATAACAATATGTTGTTAATTATATCATTCTATTTCATATTTTTAGATATTTTAACATTGTTTAAGTTATTTTATTAGCGCCCATGTTCAACTTAATGTTTGAACATCCTGCAAGGGGCCACAAAAGTGCTAGATTTGTGTTTACATTTTTAAATTAATTATTATTTTCATTCAATTTTTTAGTGGACTGTAATATTAAATATATTTTTTAATTTTTTGATTTTAGTGGACATCTTGAAAACTTTTTTCATTCGATATTTTAGTGGACTGTAATATTATATATATTTTTTAATTTTTTGTTTTTAGTGGACATCTTGAAAACTTTTTTCATTCGATATCGTAGTGGACTGTAATTTTTACTTATTTTGTTTCTTATTATTTTTATACCCTTGCAGAGGGTATAATGCAACGCAGTGAAGGAGACATCTCCGACCCTATAAAGTATATATATTCTTGATCAGGATCACCTCCTGAGTCGATATGAGCATGTCCGTCTGTCCGTCTGTCTGTTTCTACGCAAACTAGTCTCTCAGTTTTAAAGCTATCGAGTTGAAACTTTGCACACATCCTTCTTTCCTTTGCAGGCAGTATATAAGTCGGAACGGCCGGGATCGGTCGACTATATCCTATAGCTGCCATATTTTTTAAGTTAGAGGGTTGGGACTTTCCACACATGTTATATTTGACCAAATTATCTTATGTACAAAATTTCATAAGGATCGGCCGACTATATCCTATAGCTGTCATAGAACGATCGGAATTGGCATAACTTTGGTGTTTTTTAAGTTAGAAAGATGGGATTTGGTACAGATTCTATTTTGGAAACAATCTGATCTGCCAATTTTCATAAGGATCGGCCGACTATAAACGATCCGCTATATATCTAATAAAATAAGATGGGTGGCGCAACCTAGCGGACTGCGACTGAACTGCAAGGGTATATCAACTTCGGCTCCGCCCGAAGTTAGCTTTCCTTTCTTGTTTAGATATAGCTTTTCTTTTTTTATTTGATTGATTACTTAATTATATGTACAAAACCATTACATTATACATTAAACATATAAAATAAACATTTATTTTTTTAATCATTCGGCATTGAGATTTGATTGACGATTGAATTACTACCCCTGGATTTCGTGCATCTTGACACTGTCCATCCAAAGATAGTTTTTTGCCCAAGAAGCATACCCTTTTTGGTTATCTCCGGCAGTAAAATTTGTGGATATAAATCCGCACCAATTTCCAGGTCAATTCGACCAGGTTTGTCGAAATTGCGATCCGCTAAATAGAATCCTTTCCAATCCGACTTATTTATAAAAATTTTATTTGTGGGAAGACTTTTCATTAATTTTGGCAAAACAATTGCGTTTGTGCTCACTTCATTTGAATATTTAGAATTGTTCTTGATTGTCAATTTTAATTTGTGATTTGAAACACAGGCACCTGTTGCTGATATTCCACTTATTTCAGTGTGCGCTTTTATTTTTGGCAACTTAAGTTTTTGTGCCGCTTCTTCAGAAATTAGAGTGCTTTGTGACCCATTGTCAATCAATGCTCTAAATTTCCCGAATTTACCATCTTGACCTTTAATCTAAACACACGCCGTGGCCAACAACGCTGGTTCAGAGGTCATGCATGTATTTACATTCTCTTTTTTAAAATGTAACATGCTATGGTGTAATTTTTGACAATACGAGCATACTAGCTCGCTTGGACATTTTGAGTTTGAACTGTGCTTTAAACATCTGTAGCACCAATTCAATTTTTTAACCATATTCGTTTTTTCTTGAGGACTTAATGCTTTAAATTTATAGCAAAAAATTAATTGATGCCCGGGCATTTTGCACATCGGGCATGCTTGGTTATTTGTGTGATTATTTTTTATTATTTTTCTAGTTGGCAACTCATTTCCAACTGATGTCAACGAACTAAGCCGTTGATCTAAAAATTCGATGACATCTTTCAAGTTTTGAATGTCATTTGACTTTTTTACTTGGCCCTCATATTGTTGCAGAGCCTCAATATTAAATTTCTTTATAATAATATGCGCAAAAATGCAATCTGATTCTTCGGTCAGATTTGCTTTGAGACGCATCATAATATTTATAGAATCAATTGTATTTTTTAAATGCCTATATGAGTCCAAATTTATTTTTGGAAGATCAATCAGGCGATTCAATTGGTCTGAAAATATTTTTCTATTATTCTCATACCTTTTTATGAGGAACTCCCAGGCTGCATCATAATTATTGCCTGAGCTAAGCAATAAATGGGAGACCACATTTCGTGCTTCCCCTTTTAGAGCACTTTTAAGGTAGCTTAGCTTCAAGGATGAGCTTAAATCCATTCTTGAATGCACAAGCTCCTTGAATAATTCATAAAAATGGTCCCAATCTTTGGAGTTTCCAAAGAAACTGGGAACCTCAATTTTTGGTAGGGTAGGTAGTTCGTCCATTTTAGGATTACTACCTTCTACCTTTTCCAATCGACCCACTTCGATTTTATTCTTCATGAGCTCAATGTGTATTTCCATATCTTCTCTGAGCTCTTTTATTTTGGGCATATATTTATTATTAAGCCCTTCAATATTTATTAAATCGGACACTGTTTCTACTCTGCTGAGAAACATTTTTAATTTTTTAATTCTTATTGGAAAGGTTTCAGCTTTCCTTTCCTGGATTTCTATATAAGTTTGCTCGAGGTAATCCTCGAGATTCTTTATGGCACCCTCAAGCCTAGAAAATAGCTCATCCTGGCCAATAATTTTTTTAATTTTTTCCTTAGCGGACTTGAATTTTGATAGCATGCTATCGAAATGATTTTTAGTAAAATATTCGTGCTCTACAGCACCAAGTTGAACCAAATGATTATGGTTCGTACAGGCTCTAAGCTCCATGTTTTTAAGTGATTCCCTATCCTCTTCTAAATAAGATTTTTTGCGAGAAGCGCATCTATTTGCCGGGTGAGACGCACCTGGTCTTCTATAATCGCGATTTTTTCTTTCGTCGACATATTGGATTTTTTTTTTTTAATTAAAATTATATTTAAGTTATAAAACTAAAAGACCAAACTTGCCGATGAATATAATTTCTCCTGTTGGTTTGGTGATTTTGTTGTCGCTGTTGATGCTGCTTCTTCTTTGGGTGTTGTCACTGCTGCTGGCTGATGTTGCTGTTGAAGTTGGTGTCGCTGCGGATGTTGCTTCTGCGTGGGTGACTTGTTTCGGCCGATATTGCTCCTGATGTTGCTCGGATGTTGCTTCTGCTTGGGGTGCTTATTGCTGCTTTAGCTGATGTTTCTGTTGATTTTGGTGTCGCTGCGGATGTTGCTTCTGCGTCACTGTTGCCGCTGCTTATGCTGATGTTTTTTAATTTTTATTTTTGATGTTTTCCGATTTAATAATTTTTTTTAATATATTTTTTTTCATTTAATTTTTTTAGATTTTTTTTTTTTTAAGATTGTTTGTCCACAATCAAGTAATCACAATTACTTTTTCTTTTTAAATTTTCCGATGTAGGCCTCGGATACGCCACCACACAAATTTAATTTTTTATATATTTTAATATATATATTTTTTTATTATTCCGGTGTCGTTCCGGAACAAACACGATAGAAGGAAACAAAATATTTATTAATTTTTGTATTTCCTTTCTATTCAATTATGCTCATTGGCATTTATATTATTTTATTCTCTGTGTTCCTTATCTCTTGGGGGGAAATAACATAGGACTACGATAATTAAACTGGGCTCTTTTTTACGCAGATCGCAGCCTTATTTTTTAGCTACCCTGGGCTGAGAATTTTAATTTTTTCTACAGCCACTTATAGGTGCCAGTTTTTTAAACCTGAGTCTCTTACCACAGGGGGGAAAACGTTAGGGTGTCTCGAAGGACCAAATGTTAAGAGGAGCCCCTTAAATGATGGTGTTACTCCAATGAGTTCCGTTTTAAAACTGTTTTTATTTCTTACAATTCTCTTACAAGAAACATACATGAAAATCTTAAATCTATTTAAAACTACTTATCAACGGACTGCACGCTGACATGCTATGTGACCCTTTCTTAAGTGCTTCAAGTGCACTACATAAATATTTGGTTAGACTGCAGGAGATCGTCTTTCAAACCATGCTGTTAATCACTTATTCCCATGGGTCCGATCTCCTACATTCTATGTTGAAATTCTTATCGTGTTCAATGCTTGAACAGTTTTTATTAAGAAATGTTTTCCATATATATATGGTCTGAAATGTAATATTGCCCAATGAATTGCAGCTAATTCCTGCTCAGTAGTACATTTGTTACTTTTATCTTTTGTAAATGGTCTTGATGCGTATGCAATGGGAAGTTGGAGACCATTATGGTTTTGAGTTAAAACCGCTCCACATGCTTGTTTACTTGTTTCTGTTATTATACAGAATTCTTCAGTGAAATCTGGATATTGTAGCAAGGTAGGTTCCATAAGTTTTGTTTTTAAGTATTGAAATGCATTTTCACACTCATCCGTCCATTTAAAAGGAACATTCTTTTTACATAATCAAGTTATGTGCCGTGAATAGTCGGCGAAATTTTTTATAAAACGTCTATAATAGTTACAAAATGCAACGAAACGCACTGTCCGCGTCGTGCGGAACTGGGTAGTCCATAATGACATCGTATTTCTTGTCATCTGGAAGTATTCCTTTATCAGTGCAAGTCATCCATATAAAGGAATGCTTGAGAAGGTTCTAGTCCAGAGAACGCAATAGTCATCATTCTCTGAAACGATTTAGGGGCTATTTTTAATCCAAAGGGTAATCGCGTGAAACGATATGAGCCGTTGCTCGTTAAAAAAGACGTTATATCTCTTGAACCTTTTTCGAGTTCAATTTGATGGAATCCTGCCATTAGTTCAAGACATGAAAAGTATTTTGCTCCACCTAGTTGATCTAAAATCTCATCAATTCTAGGTAATGGGAATTTATCAGATAGTAATTTTTTATTTATCTGGAGGTAGTCAATTACTAATCGCCATTTCTTTACATTTGACCCGGGGGATGATTTCTTAGGAACAAGTAACAATGGGCTATTGTATTCAGATACTGACGGTTCGACAATTCCGTCAGAGATTAATTTACTTACTTGCTTTTGTATTTCGTTCACCTGACTATGTGGGCTTCGATAGTTCTTTATATATACGGGTTCATCATCTTTTAATCTCAGTTTCTGGTTATAAAAATTATTTGTGGTTATTGATTCGGTTTCCAATCCGAATATATCGCTATACCTGGTGCATAAGCTAGAAAGCTGTGACTTGAACTGTGCAGGGAAGTTTTTTGAAAGTTGTGATAGTACGGATTTTTTCCTATTGTCTGAATTTGTGTTGACTACATCGTAGTTCGAAAGTGATTCATATGTTAGGTTATCAGTACTGACTACTTAGTCGGTATTTGTTGTTTTTAGTAGACTTATGAAGGCATTATTAGATGTTGCTATGGTATTTGCAATATAAATGCCATGATGAATTTCCTGATTTGGAATAAATACACTGTCTTCTTTTGAGTTAAGCTCAATTTTCCGAATAACTTGGGATCTTGCTGGCAGAAGTATTGAATTATTGCCAGAACTATGAGTTATTGGTACATTAATTGGAAATTTTAAATGATTGGGTCTAATTATAAGCCAATCTTCAGATGGCTTGAAGTCTAATTGACAGTTGAATTTTTTTATAAAGTCGATGCCTATTATTCCATCGCATGGAATTGGGAAATGTGAATTTAGGATATGAAAATCGTATGGAATTATGTATTTAGTTGTCTGTATCTCCAAAGAAACTAAACCTTTGGATTTGGTTATTTCTTGACTTATGCCTTTTATGTGAATGATGTGATCATCTTGGATGTTTTGGAAGTTATCCGAAGTTTCTTTTAAAATGGAAATGTCTGCACCTGTATCTATTAAAAAGATAAGCTCTTTTCCAGTAGCTACATTGAAAAATGAAACGAATATATTTTGGCTGAGATTAATGGTGTGAACTCTGACTTCTTTTATTATTGCGTATTTAAAGGGCTTTGGGAATTTCCCGAAGTGTTTTGGTTAGTATTTTGTGTAATTCTGATATTGCTTTGATTATTGCCATTGGGGCCTTGGTACTAGTTTCCACCGCCTCTATAGTTTCCTCTATATTGGCCTCGTCCTCCCCTGTTATAATTGTTGTTGTTTTGATTAATTTGTTTTTTGAATTGTTTTATTATTTTGTTTTTTTATTTTACTTTAAAACATTTTACAAAGATTTAAAACATTTTACAAAGATAAACTTGGCGAGCTGATTTTTTTTTAATTTTACTTTAAACAGTTTTCAAAAGATAAAGCTTGGCGGGTTGATTTGCAGCCAGTCCTCTCTGCTCCAGGGCCCAAGTAGTTGTGTGAAGAGGGACGAGAAAAGTCTCCCGGAGTATTACCCAAAGGGCAACGTTTGTTCCGGGAGACTTTCCATAGAAATGGCGGGTTCCTGGAGAGAGCACTTTCTCCTGGTGTTGTTTTTGGGGTCGTCAGGCCTCATTCGTCCCATGGTCGTCTTGGAGCTTGGTATTTAATATGTTTCCGGTATTTTTTATTTTTTTCTATTTTTTTTATTTTCTCCAAATGCGAGGCGGGACCGATTGGCAGCTCTCATATTTTGGTCATTTTCCCCAGGTGGCAACTCCGACTACCAGGCGGGGCAGGTTGGCAGCACTCATCGCAGAAATAGGTAAACATGGGAAAGAAATTTACGAATTTATAAGTTTTATAGTTGTAGGAAACATTTAGGACATCACATTGAGGGACGGCGTTGTGGGACAGAGGATTTTGCCGGTTGGCGTGTTCAAGGGCGTCGTCTTTCAGGTGCATCAGGTCGTGTCATCTTGGAGGGTAAGTTTTGTTTTGGTTTCTTCTTCTTATTAGTCTTCCAATTGTCAGTGTTTTTTCTTTAGCTAATCAGGTACATTTGCAGGTGAATCCAGTGGAAGTCGTCAAGTGGATAAGGGTTATCACAGGTGAGTATCACAGATAGTTGATCAGTCGGCAATCAGCGTCGTTAAAAGAAATTTTTAGATCAATAACATGGAATGCTGTATTAAGAAGAAGACGGAAGATTATGTAAACGTCAAAAACACATGAACAGTAAAGACTTCAGGACAAGATTAAAAACAGATATTTAGGACGACATTAAGCAGGCAGGTACGCAGATGATCATGTGCCATCCTTGGAAGTGCAATAGCTTCTCAGGCATCATTTCCCTTCAGGGGGGACATTTGGAGCGTATTTCAATTTTCCATTATCGTTTCAGTTCCTTGGTGTCGGCAGCGTGGGATGACTATTTCCAGGTAAATATTTGCATGTGTTTTCCCATAATCCATGGTCTTATTTCAATTTTCCCTTTATTCCTACAGGTTTTGCGCGTTCGTGAAGGGTCAAAGAAGAGGTAAGTAGGCTAAATTTTGTTTGGTTTTAGCGGCGTCAGAATTAATTTTATCTTTCTCTTTTCTTTCCAGGAACAATGTCCAGCAAGAATGGGCGCTCGTGGCTAGGATCATTTGGAGCAAAAGAAGCAGCAGGAGCAGGAGCAGTAGCTGTGCGATCTTGTTTCTGTGTCTGACAATTTTGATCGCCCCCTCTATTGTATTGCATAGTTGCCGGGAGATTTAAGGCAGGATTATGCAAATTACTCTCACGGACGAGCAACACATGAGGCAATTTAAAAAATTCTTTGTGTGATGGAGCAAACAGTTTGAGCATTTATTGGAGCACCGTGGATATTATAGTGGGAGAGAATAAGATAAGTTCCATAGCATTCTGATGTAGGACCCCTTGTAAGATATTCATTTCTTCTTTTCTCGTTTCAGGTTGCCTCCCCTCTATTGTAATGCAGCGTTGGAGCACCCACACACACACACACACACCCACCCCCCCTCTATTGGGAGAGTGAAGTGAAAGGTGAAACGAGCCGGACGGGCGCCGCGAAGCGCTGCGGTATGGGCGCGGCTACACGGCCCCGGGATGGACCAAAGCCCGGGAGACCCCGGCAGAACTCGCACCACGGCTCACCTGAGATGTAGGAGTGAAGGCATCCCTGAGGTTCAGCTTGGAGGACAGGCCGGCCCCGGATTCACAGCGGACGTCCTAGGGCCAGGGAGACGGGGTAAGCGCAGCTTTTTCTGGATTCCCTCTCTTTCGGTGGCAATGTTTTACCGCGTTGCGCTGGTTAGCGATGCTGAATGTAACCCCGACGAAAGCGGTACCGGTAGAGGGCGCTCACCGGAAAACACCGACAGATGGCGCCACTCGGCGCTCCTCTTCGAGCTGTTTGAAGCCGTCACCCACAGAGGGCGGCACCAAGGAGAAGAATTCATAGTTCTCTTTTGGAGGGCGGGCCTGAGATAAGGAACAGAACCTCAAGATAAGGAACAGTGCACAAGGTCATGGATCGGACCGATTTCCAACCCCCCCGCCGCGGCGGTGCACGCTGGAAAACGGGGCTCTGGTGACCGAGCAGGGGCGGTATATCCCCCATCGTGGCATCGATGGTTACCGCCCTCCACTTTTCATCTTCTTCTTCCTCTACTCCACCCCAAACCCCCGTAGCGTCTGTCCCACATTGGGCGGCTACGCGGTCTGCGTCGGAGCCATAGTGGCCGGCAGCACCCACCCACCTGGCAGTAGGTATAAAATGCAAACCTGGCAGTAGGTATAAAAAGCAAACCCGAAGGATGATGTACACTAACGACATTACTCCAGGTGGCAACCACTCAAGTGGAAATCCACCCGTGGGGAAACCCACGGCCGGGGCAAATCCCAAAGCCAACTGACAGGGCGGTGGCTAGCTTGGCCGCCCCGGCAGATCCTGCGACAAGCCAAAACGTGGAGCAATCTTCAGCATTCATGAACAGCTCGAAGATACTGCGTTCACCCATCCTGCAGGCGGCACGGACCGCCGCGAGAAAAGAGCTGAATGCAGAGAAAGAAACCCCCATGAGGGCGAGGGATACCTCAAGCCCCTCGGAACCTCAAAGAGCGACACCGGCGAAGAAAACCAAAGCAGCAAGTGAGCGGTCCTGCGCCGGCATGCTGACTGAACTGGAGGGGATTCTGGAGGACATCATCCTCCAAACTCACGAGAAGCAGGTGAGGAGCATAAACCTGAAAATGAAGAGGATGTTCTGCAGGATGAAGCAGCTGCAGGAAGGACTCAGTGGTGCTCTCACTTGCCAAATCGACGAGAGCCAACCGGGGTCGATATCGGAGACTATCTGCTCGAGATGTGGTCAGCAAGATGTCCCGATGGCCAACAAACAGGCGCAGACCTTGCCTTTACGGCGAAAAGAAGTATCTGTACAGACTGAGCCATGGCGACGGCTAAGCCAGGATAGCACGAAGACCCATCTGCAGGAGGCTAGTTCCCGTCCAAAGGACCGTCAACCGCCCCAGCAACGGAAGAGCTGAGGGCGCGGGACTGAGCACTCCAGCTGACGCCGCTGAAGCAGGCCCGCGATGGGAAACGGCGAAACGGAAGAAGCCCAGGACGACCACTCGCCCCGACGCGCTGGTAGTGGAAGCCAAGGGGCTTAAATATAGTGAGGTCCTGGCGATGGTCACCAGACGACAGGACGGGCAACTGAACGATTTTAGCCAAGATGTGCGCAAGGTGCGCCGAACTGCAAGCGGGAATCTTCTGCTGGAGCTCAACAAGAATCGCACGGCCAGCACGGACGTCATGAGGGAGAATCTTGAGAAGGTGCTCCAGGGAGCTGCAGAGGTGCGAGCGTTGTCCGAGGACAGCAAACTCCGGTTCATGGAGCTAAGGGACCTCGATCCCTTGGTTAGCGAAGGGGACATACGCGAGGCAATGGTCGAGCAGTTCAACTTGGCCGGAGACGCAGTCTTGATCAGAAGCCTGCGAGGGACCTCAAGGGACACCCAAACTGCCATCATCGGACTCCCAAACAAGAAAGCGGCGGAGGTTGCAAGCAAAGGAAGAGTTAGGATTGGTTGGACAGTGTGTCGTACCCGCGAAAGGGACAACCAACCGAGGTGCTATAGATGCCTGGAAGTCGGCCATATTGCTGGTAAGTGCAGAAGCACCACTGATAGGAGCGGGTGTTGCATCCGTTGCGGGGAGAAAGGGCATAAGATAGCCAGATGCCCCAACGAAAGCTTATGCTTTGTGTGCGCAGAGAGGGGTGAGCGGGACACCAAACACCAAGCCGGTAGCCGGCGGTGTCCGCACTCCAAGGTGGCGGTACAAGCCAGAGCAGGATGGAAGTGAATCAGCTCAATCTGAATCACTGTAGAGCGGCGCAGGACCTCTTGCGGCATTCGGTGGTCGAAGCGAGGGCAGACTTGGCTATCCTAAGCGAGCCGTACAGCGTCGGATTGGGAGAAGAGTGGGCGACGGACACCTCTGGAAAGGCGGCAATCTGGTTCTGCAACGGGACAATGGAAGCGCCAAGTCGAGTCAAGAGGGGCGAAGGATTCGTAAGAGCACAATGGAAAGGCACCTGGGTATATAGCTGTTACATAGCTCCCAGCCTGACCCACGATGCTTTCTGCAAGGTCTTGGAAGAAATAGTGATTGATGCCAGAGGCAGGCACCCAGTGCTCATAGCAGGGGACTTCAATGCATGGGCCCAGGAGTGGGAGTGTAGCACCACAAACGCCAGAGGTAGAGCCCTGCTGGAGATACTGGCTCCCCTGGACCTGGCGCTACTCAACGAGGGTAACCAGGAGACCTTCAACAGAGCAGGCGCTGGATCTATAATCGACCTGACCTTTGCGAGCGGAAGAATCTCCAACACCTTCACGGCTAGCGACCATGAAGCAATATTGTGCACACTGGTAGCAGGCCGGGCTGACCCTAACCCACCCTACAGTGGAAAGGCGTACCGCCAGGACACCCTCGACGTCCAAACAGTAATATACCGAGCGCAGACCGCAACTGTTGTCCCCCTTGCCTCGGCCAACGAAACGGCGGCAGCACTTGCTGAGGTATTGGACGAGGTCTGCAGGGCAAGCATGAGGCCTCGAACGACCTACTCGCGTTACCACAAACCGACGCCGTGGTGGAACAGCGAAATCGCTTTACTCCGTAAGGAGTGCCTTAAGGCCAGGAGAGCGCTGCAACGCGAGCGCGGTACGGACGCGCAGGAAGAGAGACGGTTGGAATTTAAAGCGGCGAGGAAAGCCCTAAAAAAAGCCATACGGGAAAGCAAAAGGGAGGTCTTCCTAAAGCTGTGCGACGAGGCTGAACACGACCCGTGGGGCCAGGCCTGCCTGGTAGCAACCCTCGATATCAAGAACGCATTTAACACAGCGAACTGGTCGCGGACGTTAGAGGCGCTGAGGAAGATGAAGATACCCCGATACCTCCTAAGCATGGTGGACAGCTACTTGAGCAACAGAACACTTCTATTCGACACGACCGAGTGTCTCAGTGCTCGGGCCACTGCTCTGGAATGTAATGTATGATGGTGTTCTCCGGATTCCAATGGCCGAGGGAACATCCGTAATTGGATTCGCCGATGACGTTGCAGTGGTGGTCGTGGCGAAGACAGTCCGGGAGGTGGAAGCTGCTGCGAACCGGGCAATCGAGAAAGTGGAGGCTTGGCTGTCCACCGCCGGACTACAGTTGGCACCGCACAAGACGGAGGCAGTGCTAATCTCGAGCCGTAAAAAGGTGGAAACGGCGACGGTCCGAGTAGGAGGAGTGGCCATCACATCAAAAAAAGCCATAAAATATCTTGGTGTGATGCTGGACACGAGGCTCTCATTCCGGGAGCACCTGGAATATGTGAGACGATAAGGGCACTCTCACGCATGCTGGTCAACATTAGAGGCCCGAGGCAGGAAAGGCGTAAGCTGATCACCAGCGTGGTAAGCTCGCAAATACTGTATGCCGCCCCGGTGTGGGCCGAGGCAACGTCTGTGCGGGCTTATGTGCGGGGCATCGAGGCCGATTATAGGCTTTGTGCGTTACGCACGTCATGCGCCTTCAGAACGGTGTCGGACGACGCGGCACTCGTGATCGCCGGTCTCATTCCGCTAAGGGAACTGGTCCGGGAGAGGTCAGAGCTGGCCGAGACGGCGCAGGACGAAACCACGTCGGCGTCGGCTAGGAAGTTAGCGGCGAGAGCCAGAAGCCTGGCCAACTGGCAGATCTTATGGGCAAACTCCACAAAGGGACGCTGGACGCATAGGCTTATCCCGGACGTGGGCTTATGGATCGGAAGAAAGCCCGGTGAGGTGGATTTGTATATGACCCAGGCCCTTAGCGGACACGGGTGCTTCAGAAGCTACCTGAAGCGATTCGGGCACGAACGAGAGGATGGCTGCCCCTCATGTGGCAGGGGGGTCATGGAAGACGCCTACCATGTCCTATTCGATTGCCGGCGCTTCGACGAGGACCGCAGCAACCTGGAGAAGAGCCTGGAGGAGATCTTCTCACCAGAGAGAATGGTGCCACTGATGATGGAGTCGGGGCGCAAATGGGAAGCCACAGCCAAGTTTGTGGCGAAGGTCATGAAGGAGCTGAGAGCCCTGGAGAAGGTGCGTAACGGGGGGGAGGATTAAGCTGGAGGAGTTGGGCGAAGCATTGCTTTACGGCCGTACCGTCTAACACAGCAGCATCAAGTTCCTCTAGCCCCATTAACAACATACGAGAAAATAAATAAAATACGAATATAAAAAAAAAAAAAAACAAAAACCCCCCTCTATTGCAATGCAGCGTTGGATTTTTGAGAGAGGACATAGTTGCCAGGCGATTTTTGTGGATTCAGGATTATGCAGATTACTCTCACGGACGAGCAACACATGAGGCAATTAATGGGATTCGTCGTATGATGCAGCAAACAATTTGGACATCCATTGGAGCACCGTGGATATGGCATGTTGCCAGGAATTTGGCGTCGTCGCAAGGGAGCATCAGGTCATCTCGTCGTCAAGGTAGGTTTGTTGTAATTTAGTCTTCTTCTTCCGGTTGCAAATTAGCTTTGTTTATATTTAATCAGGTACATATTTCATTCTTCCATGGGATGTCGTCAGGTGTGTAAAATATCACAGGTGAGTATCACAGATGGTTGAGAGTCAGCAGTCAGCGTCGTTATAAATATTCAACATTTATATTGCAAGGAAGATGTACAGAGAAGACAAGTTAACTTATGGACAAGGTTCGCAGAGATGATGCAGACATTGGGAAACAGGATTAAAGACAACATGTAACAAGTATTTCAGGCGGGGTGCTGTCGGTAGGAGTGCATTCGCTTCTTTGGCATATTTCTCTTCAGGGAGATATTTGGTGGAGGATAATGTCATTAATTCCTTTGCCTTTTTCCAGGTTTCCGGCGCTTAGGAGGAGGATCAACGTCGGTGCTGGGATATAGGAGGAGGATAATCTTCGATGCTGGAATATAGGAGGAGTTTCTCCGGAGGAGCGAGTGAGTAGTCTCGGATTGAGCTGCATCAAATTTATGTACTGGGGAGGCAGTCCCGGATGGGCTATCGTTAGGACCCCAGGGAGAAAAATTGTGATCAGTCGTGAGCTTCGGAGGAGGATCCTTCGCTGTTAAGCAGGTCGATGACAGGTGGTGGGAAGTATTTTTCCCCTGTTAGAATTATTTCGTCTGGAAGGACAAGTCGCCTGATAGATAGGGTAGGGAAGGAGACATGGGCACATTTTTTTACATTAAAGGTCATGCGCCATTTGTTTGCCCATTCGGAGATGACGTTAAGGTATGCTTGCAGATGCTTCGCGTGTTCCTTTGGCTGTTTGTGCGACATAAGTACCGCTGTATCGTCTGCATATGTGGCTAGAAGAAGCTTGCTCGGGGTAAGAGTACAGTTCCTGGAGATAATGGGAACTGCATCTGGGAGTGGCATGTCAGAGGTGTTGATCGAGTAAAGGATTGGGCCGATGATGCTCCCTTGGGGCACTCCAGCACTGATGGAACCAAGCCTGGATCTGATTCCACCAGTTCCTTTCACCTTGAAAGTCCTGTTTTGAAGGTAGCTGGTGAGGACTTTGTGTAGTTGTTTAGGGACAATCTTGGAAAGTTTTTGGAGAAGTCCCTCATGCCAAACCCTATCGAAAGCCTGCGAGAAGTCCAAGAAGATGGCCGAGCAGTGTTCCTTTTCTTCCAATGCTCTCAGGATGTGTTGCGTGACCCTCAACACTTGCTGTTCCGAACTGTGTTCTGGGCGAAAGCCAAACTGGTGTTCTGGTATGGCTTCCGCAAAGTTCCTACACTTGAAAAGCTTGGAGAGAAGGAGGCGCTCAAACAGCTTTCCAAAGCCGGAGAGGAGACTTATGGGTCTGTAGGAGTCCGGGCAATGAGTTGGCTTCCCCGTCTTATGGATCATGGTGATGACAGCTAGTTTCCATTGATGGGGGAAATGGCGGAGTCTTAGAACAGAGTTGTAAATATGCAATAGGTAGAGGACTGCCTTCTTTGGTAGTAATTTGATAAGGGCGTTTTGGATTTGGTCTTCCTCAGGGCTCTTCGCAGTCGCCAGAGCAGCAATCTGTATTTGGAGCTCCTCCAGCCTGAAGAAAATCGGGGCCGAGGGGGGAGAAGGTGAGTGTGCATAGAAATCATTAAGATCATTTATTATAGCAATTCTTTCCTGTTCCAGAGTGGTCTATTTGGGGGAGAACCTATCCTCGAGGGGTTTGACGAAGGCGTCCGCCTTTTCTTTAGAGGAACGGGTCCATATGCAGTCGGAGGAAGCTGACGAGTGTCCAGAGGACCTGGACTGTACTGGGATCTTGAGAGGATGGTCAGATTGGGGTTGACTTTTGATGTGCCTGGTGATTTTCCAAATCTTGGCCATGTTGTATCTATCTTCAGGGTCAAGATTGAGGAGCATGCGGTTTACTTGGGCTTGTTTTAGTCTTTTAATTGCTTTTTTAAACTTATTTCTTCCTCTGGAAAACTTTGCTTTATTTTCAGGTGAGGGATCCTCTTTCATTTTGGAAAAACATGCTTGCAATAGCTGGAGAAGGATGCTGGCTGGTTTATCAAGGTTAGTCATGTGACGAGAAGGATGTTTGGTCGAGTATCGGGAGGCGTTGTACCAAGTACACAGCCAAATTTATTGCCGAGGGATTTGCCTTTTTGTTAAAGGGAAAACAAGTGGCCTCTCCTGTAGCAATTATGTTATATCTGTTTTTTGCTTGGACTGCTTCCGCTAACAATTTCCCTCTGTTCCAGCTGCGAGCGTTTCCCCACATCTGGTTTTTCGCATTCCAGTCACCCGCAATGATGAACCTCAGTGATCGTGGATTACATAGTTGGTCGATCCCTTTGAGGAGGCGAGGAAAATCATCATTTTGCCATTTCACAGATGGTGGGCAATAGATGGAGGCAAGTATAACCTTTTGGACGACATATTTGGACATATTTGTACCGCTTCTTCTTGTGTAGGTACAAGGACCGAATGGGCTAGGTAGGCCCCCTCTGCGCTGCGACACTTGATTCAAGGCTGTGTAAACTTTATATCCAGGGATAAGGAAGGTCCCTGTCCTAACTTCGCTGACGAGCAGCACGGCAACATCTCGTCTCCTTAAGAAAGTTGAGAGCTCGTCGGTTTTGCTTTGGATGCCCCCAGCGTACCAGGAGACAATATTTAAGCTCTTAGGAGCTTTAGACATAGAGACAGTCATTGGCGTCTAGGGTATTTTCTAGAATCGAGGCCATTTCGATTGTTTAAATAGAGCAGGATAAGTTGGCTAGAGAGTCATTGTTCGGTGGGGCCTCAGTGATGTCAAACATGTTTGTGATTTTAATAAAAAGAGTTGATAATTTATTTATCTTTTTTTCTATTATAGCCACTTTTTCCAGCAGCTTGGACTGGGCAGCCTCGTGTGTGTGTGTGCCAATTTGTGCAGCTGGGAATTTACCCTGGATTGGCGGGAATTGTCGAGAGCTGCGTCAGTTCGTTTTTGCATAGAGCTCTCCTGAGGAATTGACCATCCCTGCCCTCGAAGCCGTTGGGAGCGCTCCTTTCCCTCTTGCTCCAGTTGGAGCCTCTCCTGGAAGCGAGCCAGGTGCGCCTCTGCCGGATTTGGTCGCTGGTTTCTTGAGGCCTTGTTACCACTTTGCCTATGTTGCCTAAAAGGGTTGAAGTTGCTGCGCTGTTCCGTGGGATGTTGCCGTTGCTGGTTTAGCCTTCGGTCCAGATTTGTTTGGGCCATCCTTGACCTGTGGTAGGGGGATTTTTGTTGATGCCTTGTCCAGTGGTAGCGCGGGTCCTTGTTGGGCCGTTGTTTAATAGAAGGGGGGGGGGGGGTAGGAGTCATTTCATCACTTTGAAGGATAGTCCAGTAGTTGTTATTGCTAGGCTCGTTTCGGTTCTGGGAGGGACCCACGCCCTTCTTTAGCGGGCGGTGACTCCGTTGACGCTCAGGCGGAGCAACCGGGGGGAGGGTATCCTGGGCCACTCTTCTCTTAACCTCCTGGAAAACCCTACAACCCTTATAGGCACTTATGTGCCGACCCCCACAGTTGCAGCAACGAGGGGGTACACTCCTAGGCTTTTTACAGGCTGTGGTGGGGTGTTGCCCTGCACATTTCATGCAGACAAAAGCCCTTCTGCAGTATCCCTTTTTATGCCCATATTTTTGGCACCTGTGGCATTGGGCCAAAGCAAGGGCATTATTAAGCGGTGGCAAGGGCAAGCACATTAGCGGGACCGGGGGCTTACGAAGGGGGAGAATGGGAGGGGCCAGCGCTGTAGGTGTTTTATTGTTGTTCTTGTTGCTGCTGTTGCCATTTATTAGAGCCCCTTCCCTGACCCCATTGCCCTTTACCTTACTGGCCCGGCCCTAGCTTCCTCACGTTCCATGTATAGCCGTTGGGCAAAAAGACTCTTGAAGACAGGAGTCTTTTCTGGCTTGTACTGGAAGGAGGAGGAAACATCCATTTGTGCAGGACCCTGTGGATTATGATTAGGAGTGGTGTGCACCGTAGCTTTGACGTTAAAAACCACGGGGCCCATGTCTGCCGAGCTGGACTCGCTGGCTCTGGGCGGAGTTGGTTTTTTTGGGGCTGGTTTGCTTAGTTGAGTGTTTGGAGCAAGTTTGGTGGATTTGGTGGGGGATAAATTATCAGGCTCCTGCTGCAATATATGGCTATAGGTGGTTTTAGGGGCATTAAGTGTCTGGATTTGGGGCACTGGATTAGATACATCGGGGGGAGGGGGGTTTATCTCGCTATCTTTGAGTTGTGAGAAAAAGTTTCTCAACAACTCATCAGATAGGATTTTTATTGGGGATTTGTTATTTTTCGGTTTGTTATTGTTTGTATGGGCCAGCTGGTCCAACTTGGGTGCAACATGATCGATCTCCCGGTATGCTCGCTTAATGTCGTTGGTTATTGAGGTTGGAGAGGAAGACTACAGCCGTTTATTGTTTTTGTTTGTGGTTGTGTTTGAACCAACAGGTGGCTCATGACCAGCTGTAGGGCTTGTTGTTATTATGGGCAAGGCGGAAGCTAAAGCCTTGGTAGTGTGAATGTCAATATTCGCACCAATTTCAGGACCCGTAGTCAGGGAAGAGGAAAGTGGGACATAGTATGTGTGTGACTGTGAGTGTGTTTGGGTGCATTGCTTCGCGCCAATTTCAGTCCCCATAGGCAAGGGAGAAGAAAGTGGTGCAGTATGTGTGTGTGACTGTGTTTGTGTGAGTGTATGGGGGTGTGTGCTAATTGGAACTGTTGTCTTATTACTCTTATCTCCAGCATTTGGCGGGCTCTTCGCCTTGGAAGAGGGGTCATAGAGAGAAAGCGGATCTGACTCTGTGTGTGTGTGTATGGGTTATTTTATAAGCATTTATTTTTGGCGGGCTCTTCGCTTTTGAAGAGGGGTCAGCGGGGGAAATCCTTAAATTAGCGTCACACACAATCACGCAGGAATCATCTGATGATTGGAGGGAGGATCCTGGATGACGCCCCGAATAGGGGGAAGAAAGTTCTATCTTCTCTGTGGACTCACCTGCAGATCATGGCCATCTCGAAGGAGTCCAACGATGTAAATGGCTCAATGTTGTCCGGGTTGAAATTGTCCATCTCCTTTTGGATTTCTGTCCGTGTATCCTCCATATTTCCTTTTTTATTTGCAATTAATAAGTCACTTTTATGTTTTTTATTTTTTATTTAATTTGTTAAATTGGTTTTGTGAATTGTTTTATTATTTTTTTTTTGGATTTTACTTTAAAACATTTTACAAAGATTTAAAACATTTTACAAAGATAAACTTGGCGGGCTGATTTTTTTTTAATTTTACTTTAACCAGTTTTCAAAAGATAAAGCTTGGCGGGCTGATTTGCAGCCAGTCCTCTCTGCTCCAGGGCCCAAGTAGTTGTGTGAAGAGGGACGAGAAAAGTCTCCCGGAGTATTACCCAAAGGGCAACGTTTGTTCCGGGAGACTTTCCATAGAAATGGCGGGCTCCTGGAGAGAGCACTTTCTCCTGGTGTTGTTTTTGGGGTCGTCAGGCCTCATTCGTCCCATGGTCGTCTTGGCGCTTGGTATTTAATATGTTTCCGGTATTTTTTATTTTTTCTATTTTTTTTATTTTCTCCAAATGCGAGGCGGGACCGATTGGCAGCTCTCATATTTTGGTCATTTTCCCCAGGTGGCAACTCCGACTACCAGGCGGGGCAGGTTGGCAGCACTCATCGCAGAAATAGGTAAACATGGGAAAGAAATTTACGAATTTATAAGTTTTATAGTTGGAGGAAACATTTAGGACATCACATTGAGGGACGGCGTTGTGGGACAGAGCATTTTGCCGCTTGGCGGGTTCAAGGGCGTCGTCTTTCAGGTGCATCGGATCGTGTCATCTTGGAGGGTAAGTTTTGTTTTGGTTTCTTCTTTTTATTAGTCTTCCAATTGTCAGTGTTTTTTCTTTAGCTAATCAGGTACATTTGCAGGTGAATCCAGTGGAAGTCGTCAAGTGGATAAGGGTTATCACAGGTGAGTATCACAGATAGTTGATCAGTCGGCAATCAGCGTCGTTAAAAGAAATTTTTAGATCAATAACATGGAATGCTGTATTAAGAAGAAGACGGAATATTAGCTAAACGTCAAAAACACATGAACAGTAAAGACTTCAGGACAAGATTAAAAACAGATATTTAGGACGACATTAAGCAGGCAGGTACGCAGATGATCCTGGATCAGGTGCCATCCTTGGAAGTGCAATAGCTTCTCAGGCATCATTTCCCTTCAGGGGGGATATTTGGAGCGTATTAATTTCAATTTTCCATTATCGTTTCAGTTCCTTGGTGTCGGCAGCGTGGGATGACTATTTCCAGGTAAATATTTGCATGTGTTTTCCCATGATCCATGGTCTTATTTCAATTTGCCCTTTATTCCTACAGGTTTTGCGCGTTCGTGAAGGGTCAAAGAAGAGGTAAGTAGGCTAAATTTTGTTTGGTTTTAGCGGCGTCAGAATTAATTTTATCTTTCTCTTTTCTTTCCAGGAACAATGTCCAGCAAGAATGGGCGCTCGTGGCTAGGATCATTTGGAGCAAAAGAAGCAGGAGCAAGGTAATCATTGGACAGGAGCTTTGAAGGAGGAGATATAATAAGATAAGTTCCAATAGCACTTTGAGGTAGGACCCCTTGTAAGATTTTTGTTTCTTCTTTTCTCGTTTCAGGTTGCCGACGCTCTAGGACAAGGAACATCGTCAAGTTTAGTAGTGGTTGGCCGAGCGAACTGTGGGAGGCCGATTCCAGAACTATCCCATTTTGTAGCCAGAGGAGGGAAGGCACAGGTGAGTATGATGTCCTGAGACAGGCAGTCAGACAAATTTGTAATATGTATTCCTCAAGCAGGAGCAGTAGCTGTGCGATCTTGTTTCTGTGTCTGGCAATTTTGATCGCCCCCTCTATTGTAATGTATAGTTGCCGGGAGATTTAAGGCAGGATTATGCAAATTACTCTCACGGACGAGCAACACATGAGGCAATTTTTAAAATTCTTTGTGTGATGGAGCAAACAGTTTGAGCATTTATTGGAGCACCGTCGATATTATAGTGGGAGAGAATAAGATAAGTTCCATAGCATTCTGATGTAGGATCCCTTGTAAGATATTCGTTTCTTCTTTTCTCGTTTCAGGTTGCCTCCCCTCTATTGTAATGCAGCGTTGGAGCACCCACACACACACACACACACCCATTCCACCTCTATTGCAATGCAGCGTTGGATTTTTGAGAGAGGACATAGTTGCCAGGCGATTTTTGTGGATTCAGGATTATGCAGATTACTCTCACGGACGAGCAACACATGAGGCAATTAATGGGATTCGTCGTATGATGCAGCAAACAATTTGGACATCCATTGGAGCACCGTGGATATGGCATGTTGTCAGGAATTTGGCGTCGTCGCAAGGGAGCATCAGGTCATCTCGTCGTCAAGGTAGGTTTGTTGTAATTTAGTCTTCTTCTTCCGGTTGTCAATTAGCTTTGTTTATATTTAATCAGGTACATATTTCATTCTTCCATGGGATGTCGTCAGGTGTGTAAAATATCACAGGTGAGTATCACAGATGGTTGAGAGTCAGCAGTCAGCGTCGTTATAAATATTCAACATTTATATTGCAAGGAAGATTGACAGAGAAGACAAGTTAACTTATGGACAAGGTTCGCAGAGATGATGCAGACATTGGGAAACAGGATTAAAGACAACATGTAACAAGTATTTCAGGCGGGGTGCTGTCGGTAGGAGTGCATTCGCTTCTTTGGCATATTTCTCTTCAGGGAGATATTTGGTGGAGGATAATGTCATTAATTCCTTTGCCTTTTTCCAGGTTTCCGGCGCTTAGGAGGATTATCAACGTCGGTGCTGGGATATAGGAGGAGGATCATCGTCGATGCTGGAATATAGGAGGAGTTTCTCCGGAGGAGCGAGTGAGTAGTCTCGGATTGAGCTGCATCAAATTTATGTACTGGGGAGGCAGTCCGGATGGGCTATCGTTAGGACCCCAGGGAGAAAAATTGTGATCAGTCGTGAGCTTCGGAGGAGGATCCTTCGCTGTTAAGCAGGTCGATGACAGGTGGTGGGAAGTATTTTTCCCCTGTTAGAATTATTTCGTCTGGAAGGACAAGTCGCCTGATAGATAGGGGTTGGCCTCGTACCATCCTAGCAGCCCTTTCGCGGGTAATTTCCCCATGGATGAAAGATCTCCTAGTCCAGTTTATAGCCCTCTCACCTAGGCGGTCAATCCCTTTGCTGGAAAGGTTTGGGTGCACGTATTTGGTCCTGGATACAACACTGTTGGAGCCTTCGTTCTCCTTCTTTATCTCAAGCCTAAGGAGAGTCGGGATAGTGCAGGATTTCGGTGGGACTCGCGTGTTTTGTCCTTTGCAGTCATTGTAGTGATCCAGGACTTGTTTGGTTAGTCTGGGTCTTTGTTTTTTTGTGCTGACGGGGGTAACTGGGTTAAGGCCAAGGTGTTACTTTGTGCTCCATAAATCTCCTCAAGTGTTTTAATGTTGAAGGTGCTGGCTAGGACCTTATTAGTGGTGTGCCTACCGGCTTCCAGTGATCGTCTTATAATGGTGTTTGTGGCAGATTGGACCTTCATCACTGCCGAATCTGAGGCCAGCGATGCCCAGACCGGGATGGCATGTTGCCAGATGGGGATAATAAGCTGCTTAATCAGCGTAGCCTTGGTGGGTTTGGGTAGGGGGCTGTGCGGACCAATTAGCCACTCAAGACTCTTTGCCCTAGCCCTCAGCCTTATGCAAAGGAGGGAAATGTGTAGGCTCATATTTATTTTCCTATCCAGTTTGACCCCAAGGTATTTGTATTTGTTAGCCTGATCTGTCCATTGAGGAGGAGTTTCGTCTGGTTGGTTTGGGTCATATTTTGTCCAGAAAAGAAGGAGACGTGGGCACATTTTTTTACATTAAAGGTCATGCGCCATTTGTTTGCCCATTCGGAGATGACGTTGAGGTATGCTTGCAGATGCTTCGCGTGTTCCTTTGGCTGTTTGTGCGACATAAGTACCGCTGTATCGTCTGCATATGTGGCTAGAAGAAGCTAGCTCGGGGTAAGAGTACAGTTCCTGGAGATAATGGGAACTGCATCTGGGAGTGGCATGTCAGAGGTGTTGATCGAGTAAAGGATTGGGTCGAGGATGCTCCCTTGGGGCACTCCAGCACTGATACTGAGATCATTTATTATAGCAATTCTTTCCTGTTCCAGAGTGGTCAATTTGGGGGAGAACCTATCCTCGAGGTGTTTGACGAAGGCGTCCGCCTTTTCTTTAGAGGAACGGGTCCATATGCAGTCGGAGGAAGCTGACGAGTGTCCAGAGGACCTGGACTGTACTGGGATCTTGAGAGGATGGTCAGATTGGGGTTGACTTTTGATGTGCCTGGTGATTTTCCAAATCTTGGCCATGTTGTATCTATCTTCAGGGTCAAGATTGAGGAGCATGCGGTTTACTTGGGCTTGTTTTAGTCTGTTAATTGCTTTTTTAAACTTATTTCTTACTCTGTAAAACTTTGCTTTATTTTCAGGTGAGGGATCCTCTTTCATTTTGGAGAAACATGCTTGCAATAGCTGGAGAAGGATGCTGGCTGGTTTATCAAGCTTAGTCATGTGACGAGAAGGATGTTTGGTCGAGTATTGGGAGGCGTTGTTTGCGGTGGGAGTGGCGTGTAAAACAGCGCTTTCGATGTTTTTAAGTAAGATGCCAACGCAGTCTTCAATATCCTCCCCACTGTTTATTTCAGTGTTTAAAAGAATGTATTTTTCTAGATAGTCCCTGAAGGCTTTGATTCTACGAGATCCTCGTGGGAGGGGAGGAGGTCTTGGCGCATCTTCGACATCTGGACTGTTTAAAGGAGATTTGCCCAATGCCACATTGATGATGAGTGGGACATGGTCAGAGGACAATTCGGATACCGATGAGATGGAGATGTGGGTAGGGTTTTTCAGGGTAGGGTTTTTCTCAGTGATCGTGGATTACATAGTTGGTCGATCCCTTTGAGGAGGCGAGGAAAATCATCTTTTTGCCATTTCACAGATGGTGGGTAATAGATGGAGGCAAGTATAACCTTTTGGACGACAATTGGACATATTTGTACCGCTTCTTCTTGTGTAGGTACAAGGACCGAATGGGCTAGGTTGCTTCGAATTATGGTCGCAGCCCCCCTCTGCGCTGCGACACTTGATTCAAGGCTGTGTAAACTTTGTATCCAGGGATAAGGAAGGTCCCTGTCCTAACTTCGCTGACGAGCAGCACGGCAACATCTCGTCTCCTTAAGAAAGTTGAGAGCTCGTCGGTTTTGCTTTGAATGCCCCCAGCGTTCCAGGAGACAATATTTAAGCTCTTAGGAGCTTTAGACATAGAGACAGTCATTGGCGTCTAGGGTATTTTCTAGAATCGAGGCCATTTCGATTGTTTGAATAGAGCAGGATAAGTTGGCTAGAGAGTCATTGTTCGGTGGGGCCTCAGTGATGTCCAACATGTTTGTGATTTTAATAAAAAGAGTTGATAATTTATTTATCTTTTTTTCTATTATAGCCACTTTTTCAAGCAGCTTGGACTGGGCAGCCTCGTGTGTGTGTGCCAATTTCTCCAGCAGCTTGTGCCAGTGCAGCTGAGAATTTACCCTGGATTGGCGGGAATTGTCGAGAACTGCGCCAGTTCGTTTTTGCATAGAGCTCTCCTGAGGAATTGACCATCCCTGCCCTCGAAGCCGTTGGGAGCGCTCCTTTCCCTCTTGCTCCAGTTGGAGCCTCTCCTGGAAGCGAGCCAGGTGCGCCTCTGCCGGATTTGGTCGCTGGTTTCTTGAGGCCTTGTTACCACTTTGCCTCTGTTGCCTAAAAGGGTTGAAGTTGCTGCGCTGTTCCGTGGGATGTTGCCGTTGCTGGTTTAGCCTTCGGTCCAGATTTGTTTGACCTGTGGTAGGGGGATTTTTGTTGTTGCCTTGTCCAGTGGTAGCGCGGGTCCTTGTTGGGCCGTTGTTTAATAGAAGGGTGGGGGGTAGCGCTGTAGGTGTTTTATTGTTGTTCTTGTTGCTGCTGTTGCCATTTATTAGAGCCCCTTCCCTGACCCCATTGCCCTTAACCTTACTGGCCCGGCCCTAGCTTCCTCACGTTCCATGTATAGCCGTTGGGCAAAAAGTCTCTTGAAGACAGGAGTCTTTTCTGGCTTGTACTGGAAGGAGGAGGAAACATCCATTTGTGCAGGACCCTGTGGATTATGATTAGGAGTGGTGTGCACCGTAGCTTTGACGTTAAAAACCACGGGGCCCATGTCTGCCGAGCTGGACTCGCTGGCTCTGGGCGGAGTTGGTTTTTTTGGGGCTGGTTTGCTTAGTTGAGTGTTTGGAGCAAGTTTGGTGGATTTGGTGGGGGATAAATTATCAGGCTCCTGCTGCAATATATGGCTATAGGTGGTTTTAGGGGCATTAAGTGTCTGGATTTGGGGCACTGGATTAGATACATCGGGGGGAGGGGGGTTTATCTCGCTATCTTTGAGTTGTGAGAAAAAGTTTCTCAACAACTCATCAGATAGGGTTTTTATTGGGGATTTGTTATTTTTCGGTTTGTTATTGTTTGTATGGGCCAGCTGGTCCAACTTGGGTGCAACATGATCGATCTCCCGGTATGCTCGCTTAATGTCGTTGGTTATTGAGGTTGGAGAGGAAGACTACAGCCGTTTATTGTTTTTGTTTGTGGTTGTGTTTGAACCAACAGGTGGCTCATGACCAGCTGTAGGGCTTGTTGTTATTATGGGCAAGGCGGAAGCTAAAGCCTTGGTAGTGTGAATGTCAATATTCGCACCAATTTCAGGACCCGTAGTCAGGGAAGAGGAAAGTGGGACATAGTATGTGTGTGACTGTGAGTGTGTTTGGGTGCATTGCTTCGCGCAAATTTCAGTCCCCATAGGCAAGGGAGAAGAAAGTGGTGCAGTATGTGTGTGTGACTGTGTTTGTGTGAGTGTATGGGGGTGTGTGCTTATTGGAACTGTTGTCTTATTACTCTTATCTCCTGCATTTGGCGGGCTCTTCGCCTTGGAAGAGGGGTCATAGAGAGAAAGCGGATCTGACTCTGTGTGTGTGTGAGTTTGGGTTATTTTATAAGCATTTATTTTTGGCGGGCTCTTCGCTTTTGAAGAGGGGTCAGCGGGGGAAATCCTTAAATTAGCGTCACACACAATCACGCAGGAATCATCTGATGATTGGAGGGAGGATCCTGGATGACGCCCCGAATAGGGGGAAGAAAGTTCTATCTTCTCTGTGGACTCACCTGCAGATCATGGCCATCTCGAAGGAGTCCAACGATGTAAATGGCTCAATGTTGTCCGGGTTGAAATTGTCCATCTCCTTTTTGATTTCTGTCCGTGTATCCTCCATATTTCCTTTTTTATTTGCAATTAATAAGTCACTTTTATGTTTTTTATTTTTTATTTAATTTGTTAAATTGGTTTTGTGAATTGTTTTATTATTTTTTTTTTTTTTTGATTTTACTTTAAAACATTTTACAAAGATTTAAAACATTTTACAAAGATAAACTTGGCGGGCTGATTTTTTTTTAATTTTACTTTAAACAGTTTTCAAAAGATAAAGCTTGGCGGGCTGATTTGCAGCCAGTCCTCTCTGCTCCAGGGCCCAAGTAGTTGTGTGGAGAGGGACGAGAAAAGTCTCCCGGAGTATTACCCAAAGGGCAACGTTTGTTCCGGGAGACTTTCCATAGAAATGGCGGGCTCCTGGAGAGAGCACTTTCTCCTGGTGTTGTTTTTGGGGTCGTCAGGCCTCATTCGTCCCATGGTCGTCTTGGCGCTTGGTATTTAATATGTTTCCGGTATTTTTTATTTTTTCTATTTTTTTTATTTTCTCCAAATGCGAGGCGGGACCGATTGGCAGCTCTCATATTTTGGTCATTTTCCCCAGGTGGCAACTCCGACTACCAGGCGGGGCAGGTTGGCAGCACTCATCGCAGAAATAGGTAAACATGGGAAAGAAATTTACGAATTTATAAGTTTTATAGTTGTAGGAAACATTTAGGACATCACATTGAGGGACGGCGTTGTGGGACAGAGGATTTTGCCGGTTGGCGTGTTCAAGGGCGTCGTCTTTCAGGTGCATCGGGTCGTGTCATCTTGGAGGGTAAGTTTTGTTTTGGTTTCTTCTTCTTATTAGTCTTCCAATTGTCAGTGTTTTTTCTTTAGCTAATCAGGTACATTTGCAGGTGAATCCAGTGGAAGTCGTCAAGTGGATAAGGGTTATCACAGGTGAGTATCACAGATAGTTGATCAGTCGGCAATCAGCGTCGTTAAAAGACATTTTTAGATCAATAACATGGAATGCTGTATTAAGAAGAAGACGGAAGATTATGTAAACATCAAAAATACATGAACAGTAAAGACTTCAGGACAAGATTAAAAACAGATATTTAGGACGACATTAAGCAGGCAGGTACGCAGATGATCCTGGATCAGGTGCCATCCTTGGAAGTGCAATAGCTTCTCAGGCATCATTTCCCTTCAGGGGGGATATTTGGAGCGTATTAATTTCAATTTTCCATTATCGTTTCAGTTCCTTGGTGTCGGCAGCGTGGGATGACTATTTCCAGGTAAATATTTGCATGTGTTTTCCCATGATCCATGGTCTTATTTCAATTTGCCCTTTATTCCTACAGGTTTTGCGCGTTCGTGAAGGGTCAAAGAAGAGGTAAGTAGGCTAAATTTTGTTTGGTTTTAGCGGCGTCAGAATTAATTTTATCTTTCTCTTTTCTTTCCAGGAACAATGCCAGCAAGAATGGGCGCTCGTGGCTAGGATCATTTGGAGCAAAAGAAGCAGGAGCAAGGTAATCATTGGACAGGAGCTTTGAAGGAGGAGATATAATAAGATAAGTTCCAACAGCACTTTGATGTAGGACCCCTTGTAAGATTGTTGTTTCTTCTTTTCTCGTTTCAGGTTGCCGACGCTCTAGAACAAGGAACATCGTCAAGTTTAGTAGTGGATGGCCGAGCGAACTGTGGGAGGCCGATTCCAGAACTAACCCATTTTGTAGCCAGAGGAGGGAAGGCACAGGTGAGTATGATGTCCTGAGACAGGCAGTCAGACAAATTTGTAATATGTATTCCTCAAGCAGGAGCAGTAGCTGTGCGATCTTGTTTCTGTGTCTGACAATTTTGATCGCCCCCTCTATTGTAATGTATAGTTGCCGGGAGATTTAAGGCAGGATTATGCAAATTACTCTCGCGGACGAGCAACACATGAGGTAATTTATAAAATTCTTTGTGTGATGGAGCAAACAGTTTGAGCATTTAAGGTAAGTTCCATAGCATTCTGATGTAGGACTCCTTGTAAGATATTCGTTTCTTCTTTTCTCGTTTCAGGTTGCCTCCCCTCTATTGTAATGCAGCGTTGGAGCACCCACACACACACACACACACCCACCCCCCTCAATTAGTTGCCAGGCGATTTTCGTGGATTCAGGATTATGCAGATTACTCTCACGGACGAGCAACACATGAGGCAATTAATGGGATTCGTCGTATGATGCAGCAAACAATTTGGACATCCATTGGAGCACCGTGGATATGGCATGTTGTCAGGAATTTGGCGTCGTCGCAAGGGAGCATCAGGTCATCTCGTCGTCAAGGTAGGTTTGTTGTAATTTAGTCTTCTTCTTCCGGTTGTCAATTAGCTTTGTTTATATTTAATCAGGTAAATATTTCATTCTTCCATGGGATGTCGTCAGGTGTGTAAAATATCACACGTGAGTATCACAGATGGTTGAGAGTCAGCAGTCAGCGTCGTTATAAATATTCCACATTTATATTGCAAGGAAGATGTACAGAGAAGACAAGTTAACTTATGGACAAGGTTCGCAGAGATGATGCAGACATTGGGAAACAGGATTAAAGACAACATGTAACAAGTATTTCAGGCGGGGTGCTGTCGGTAGGAGTGCATTCGCTTCTTTGGCATATTTCTCTTCAGGGAGATATTTGGTGGAGGATAATGTCATTAATTCCTTTGCCTTTTTCCAGGTTTCCGGCGCTTAGGAGGAGGATCAACGTCGGTGCTGGGATATAGGAGGAGGACCTCATTAGTGGTGTGCCTACCCGCTTCCAGTGATCGTTGTGGCAGATTGGACCTTCATCACTGCCGAATCTGAGGCCAGCGATGCCCAGACCGGGATGGCATGTTGCCAGATGGGGATAATAAGCTGCTTAATCAGCGTAGCCTTGGTGGGTTTGGGTAGGGGGCTGTGCGGACCAATTAGCCACTCAAGACTTTTTGCCCTAGCCCTCAGCCTTATGCAAAGGAGGGAAATGTGTAGGCTCATATTTATTTTCCTATCCAGTGTGACCCCAAGGTATTTATATTTGTTAGCCTTGATCTGTCCATTGAGGAGGAGTTTCGTCTGGTTGGTTTGGGTCATATTTTGTCCAGAAAAGAAGGAGACGTGGGCACATTTTTTTACATTAAAGGTCATGCGCCATTTGTTTGCCCATTCGGAGATGACGTTGAGGTATGCTTGCAGATGCTTCGCGTGTTCCTTTGGCTGTTTGTGCGACATAAGTACCGCTGTATCGTCTGCATATGTGGCTGGAAGAAGCTTGCTCGGGGTAAGAGTACAGTTCCTGAGATAATGGGAACTGCATCTAGGAGTGGCATGTCAGAGGTGTAGATCGAGTAAAGGATTGGGCCGAGGATGCTCCCTTGGGGCACTCCAGCACTGATGGAACCCTGGATCTGATTCCACCAGTTCCTTTCACCTTGAAAGTCCTGTTTTGAAGGTAGCTGGTGAGGACTTTGTGTAGTTGTTTAGGGACAATCTTGGAGAGTTTTTGGAGAAGTCCCTCATGCCAAACCCTATCGAAAGCCTGCGAGAAGTCCAAGAAGATGGCCGAGCAGTGTTCCTTTTCTTCAAATGCTCTCAGGATGTGTTGCGTGACCCTCAACACTTGCTGTTCCGAACTGTGTTCTGGGCGAAAGCCAAACTGGTGTTCTGGTATGGCTTCCGCAAAGTTCCTACACTTGAAAAGCTTGGAGAGAAGGAGGCGCTCAAACAGCTTTCCAAAGCCGGAGAGGAGACTTATGGGTCTGTAGGAGTCCGGGCAATGAGTTGGCTTCCCCGTCTTATGGATCATGGTGATGACAGATAGTTTCCATTGATGGGGGAAATGGCCGAGTCTTAGAACAGAGTTGTAAATATGCAATAGGTAGAGGACTGCCTTCTTTGGTAGTAATTTGATAAGGGCATTTTGGATTTGGTCTTTCTCAGGGCTCTTCGCAGTCGCCAGAGCAGCAATCTGTATTTTGGACAGGCTCCTCCAGCCTGAAGAAAATCGGGGCCGAGGGGGGAGAAGGTGAGTGTGCATAGAAATCATTAAGATCATTTATTATAGCAATTCTTTCCTGTTCCAGAGTGGTCTATTTGGGGAAGAACCTATCCTCGAGGGGTTTGACGAAGGCGTCCGCCTTTTCTTTAGAGGAACGGGTCCATATGCAGTCGGAGGAAGCTGACGAGTGTCCAGAGGACCTGGACTGTACTGGGATCTTGAGAGGATGGTCAGATTGGGGTTGACTTTTGATGTGCCTGGTGATTTTCCAAATCTTGGCCATGTTGAATCTATCTTCAGGGTCAAGATTGAGGAGCATGGGGTTTACTTGGGCTTGTTTTAGTCTTTTAATTGCTTTTTTAAACTTATTTCTTACTCTGGAAAACTTTGCTTTATTTTCAGGTGAGGAATCCTCTTTCATTTTGGAGAAACATGCTGGCTGGTTTATCAAGCTTAGTCATGTGACGAGAAGAATGTTTGGTCGAGTATTTTTTTTTTGTTTTTTTTTTTTTTTGTTTTAACAGTTTTTTTTATACCCTTGCAGAGGGTATTATAATTTTGGTCAAAAGTGTGCAACGCAGTGAAGGAGACATCTCCGACCCTATAAAGTATATATATTCTTGATCAGGATCACCTCCTGAGTCGATATGAGCATGTCCGTCTGTCCGTTTCTACGCAAACTAGTCTCTCAGTTTTAAAGCTATCGAGTTGAAACTTTGCACACACCCTTCTTTCCTTTGCAGGCAGTATATAAGTCGGAACGGCCGGGATCGGTCGACTATATCCTATAGCTGCCATATAACTGATTGATCGGAAATGCCATAACTTTGGTGTTTTTTAAGTTAGAGGGTTGGGACTTTCCACACATGTTATATTTGACCAAAATATCTTGTGTAAAAAATTTCATAAGGATCGGCCGACTATATCTTATAGCTGTCATAGAACGATCGAAATTGGCATAACTTTGGTGTTTTTTAAAGAAAGATGGGATTTGGTACCGACTATATACGATCCGCTACATGTCTAATAATATAAGATGCGTGGCGCCACCTAGCGGACTGCGACTGAACTGCAAGGGTATATAAACTTCGGCTCCGCCCGAAGTTAGCTTTCCTTTCTCGTTATTTTTAATTTGGTTTTACAATCAGTTTTTAAAAAGGCAAGAAATTTTTTTTTGGGCTGAATTTAAGCACAGTCCTCTTTTCTCCAGGGCCCAAGTAGTTGTGGTCGAGGGAACGGAGAGTCTCCCGGAGTATTACCCGAAGGGCAACTTTTTTTCCGGGAGACTTTCCACATCAGTGGCGGGCTCCTGGAGAGAGCACTTTCTCCTGGTGTTGTTTTTTGGGGTCGTCGGGACTCATTCGTCCCATGGTCGTCTTGGCGCTTGGTATTTCCTTTGTTCGTGGTATTTTTCTTTATTTCTTCCAGGTGGCAACTCCAAATGCCAGGCGGGACCGGTTGGCAGCTCTCATTTTTGTTCATTTTCCAGGTGGCAACTCCGACTACCAGACGGGGCAGGATGGCAGCACTCATCGCGAAATAGGTAAATATGGGAAAGAAATTTAAAAGTTTGTGAGTTTGGCAATTCTTCTTAACCTAATTCTTAAACGTAGAGAGCGAGAGAGCGCGTTCCTGCTCCCCCTCGATGCCATCGATGTCTCTGCAGCCAAAGAGTGCAGTAACTAGCACCTCAATTTCTTTGACAACGTCAACAGTAACAACAACAACAACCGCAACTGTATCGACAGCGCGTTTAATGACGTCATCAGCTAGCAGCGCAAATAGTAATACGTCCGCGCTGCCCGAAAACCAAAACAAAAACAATGACTATATTAAGCCGGCTGTGCAGACTGGCATGGATCGCTACATCCAAATCAAAAGGAAGCTGAGCCCCCTCAATTCCAAACGCAAAATAACCCGTGGCAATGCTAGCCTAGCAGCAAAAGAAACGCCCATTAACTCAAACCGATTTAAAATCTTGGCAGACGCCGATGAGGTTGAGGCGGGCGAATCCACTGAAGTTGAGAAAAGGAAGCCAAAACCTCCGCCTATCTATATACGCGAAAAAAGTTCCAATGTTCTTGTCAACAAAATTATTGAGCTTATTGGTAAGGATAACTTCCACATAATACCCCTTGTAAAGGGCAACATTCAAGAAACAAAAGTTCAAATGAAGTCTGAAGATAACTACAGAGTATTATCAAAATATCTTACCGAGACTAAAAAGAACTTTTACACATATCAGCTAAAAAGCAGCAAGGGCCTGCAAGTCGTACTTAAGGGCATAGAGCCCGAAGTAACGCCTGCAGAGATAAAAAAGGCGCTACAGGAGAAGGGTTTTAGCGCCAAGACAGTATTTAATATCCTTAACAGGGATAGAAAGCCGCAGCCACTCTTTAAGGTTGAGCTCGAACCAGAAACCAAGCTCCTGAAGAAATACGAAGTACATACAATATACAATACAATATACAATCTTCAGTACCTGCTGCACCGCAGAATTACAGTTGAGGAACCGCACAAACGCAATGGCCCGGTACAATGTGCGAACTGCCAGGAATATGGCCATACAAGGTCATACTGTAAACTGCGCCCAGTGTGTGTAGTTTGCGGAGAGCTTCATGACTCCGCACACTGCCCAGCGAGCAAAGATGACAGCAACTCGAAAAAGTGCGGCAACTGCGGTGGCAACCACACTGCTAATTATAGAGGATGCCCAGTCTATAAGGAGCTGAAAAGTCCCATCCATCAGAAAGGAATAGCTGCCCGCACCCAAAATGGACAGTTCACGGCGTCCAGATCAAACCCTGAAGTCTTCTTCTCGACTGCAGCCAGATCCTCACTAGGACCCATTAACTCTGACAAAAATGTGACATACGCAAGCGCCTTAAAATCAGGACCGGCGACATCTGCCTCAAGAAGCTCATTTCTGCAATCAGCATATCAAGAACCGAACACGGCTCAGCAACATCAACCAACAGAGCAGCCAAAAAGCAACTTTGAAGCTATGATATGCAGCCTAACAAAGCCTGACGGAATTTATGTCGTTTATGCGCACAACTATGCAAGATTTAATGCGAAACCAAAATCTATTGATTCAAATGCTGGTTTCACAACAACCCAAATAATGGCTTTCCTACGGATATCTACGTGGAACGCTAACGGCGTTTCGCAACATAAACTTGAGTTAGCTCAATTCCTACTCGACAATCATATCGATGTAATGCTGCTTTCGGAAACCCACCTTACAAACAAATACAATTTTCAACTACGAGGATATTCATTCTACGGAACAAATCATCCAGATGGTAAAGCACATGGTGGGACTGGAATTCTAATCAGAAGTAGCATAAAGCACCACTATCAAAACAAATTTGCTAAAAACTACCTACAGGCCACATCTATAAATATACAACTAAATACTGGCAACCAACTTACACTAGCCGCCGTATACTGCCCCCCTCGCTTCAATATAGCTGAAGATGAGTTTATGCAGTTTTTCAACACACTTGGAGACCACTTCATAGCAGCAGGAGACTACAATGCCAAGCACACACACTGGGGATCCCGTCTCGTGACTCCAAAAGGGAAGCAGCTCTATAATGCAATTATCAAAGCCAAGAACAAGCTCGACTATGTTTCTTCTAGCACACCAACATACTGGCCGGCAGACCCAAGGAAACTACCAGATTTAATAGACTGCGATTACTAAAAACATCCCTAAAAATCTGATAAGCGCCAATTGCCTATCGGATCTCTCATCTGATCACTCGCCTGTCCTGTTTATTCTACTGCGACATCCAGGAACATTGGAACAACCATTAAAATTGACCTCACAGAAAACCAATTGGGTTAAGTATGTCGGAGATAAGATAGATTTAATTCAGATGGTATTTACTGATTAATTGTAAGTTAAGTGTATGGTCCAAAAGGAAATAAATGAGCATTGAAAATGAAGAGAGAGAAGCTTATTAGAATAAGAGCGCGGTAGGGAAAGAGAGTAAAGCCCTGCTGAGCGTGGCGCAATGATGGAAGGAAGGAAGTGGAATGGGAAGGCAATCGAGAACTGCCATCGGAAGTGAAAGGTCATAAGGAAGAATATCATTGCGACTCGCTGCGTGTGCAAAATAGAAAATGACTGAGAAAAACGACCAACATTTCCCGACGTCAGAAGTGGGATCACCGCCCCTACAAGATAACTCGGAAGATAGCTGGCGCAGACTATTAGAATCGCAAAATAGAGTGATAACCGAACTATTAAAAGCAACCTGACACGCGCGCCGCATCCGCGATGTTACCGATATTCAACCCCGAAGCTGCAGAAGCCGACGCGGCAGCATGGTGCAAAACGGCGGATATGATTTTACGTGAACATCCACAAGAAGGTGCATCCTTGGTGATGACGCTCAGCAAATCGCTACTCGGTAGTGCATCGCAGTGGCTTTCGCAAATTTGTTTTCCCGGAATGAGCTGGTCGCAATTCAGAGATTTGTTCATGGAACGTTACGAAGGCAACGAGACGCCGGCAGCAGTGTTGCTCAACATGCTCAAGGGACGTCCTAATGCAAATGAATGCCTCTCGGTGTATTCAAGCCGACTAATTACATCGTTATTGACCAAGTGGAAATCAATGACCATGAGGAGATCGCTATATCCCTAGTCTTGGCTCTTGCATCCCAAATCGACCCCAGACTGCAGCGTGTAGCGTTCACCACAAACATAAAAACACATGCTGAACTGCAACAACAACTCAAGGCGCACACGTTCAGTAGAAATTTAGAATTTTCTGCATCAGACGATTAGATGCCATAATTGCGGAAAACTTGGACATAAGGCAATGGAGTGTTGCAAGAGGAGAACAGAAGAACGAAACGAGACTAGACATGGCGAAAGCAACAACAGGACAACGATGGTACGAGAGAGATCAACAATTACTTGCTTCAAGTGCGGCGGCGTTGGACATATCGCTTCAGTGTGTACGAGGTGAACAGCAACAGCGAGCCGAAGCAGCAACGAAAGGAGAGTAGACATGTGCGCATTACATCAGCCAAATGGGACTGCAATTCAATTTGGTGAGAAGTTTCCATTTTTCTTTGATTCTGGATCAGAATGCTCTTTGGTTAAAGAAACTGTTGGCGCCAAGCTGGCTGGAAAGAGAATCCATAACATGGTTGTTTTGAGAGGCATAGGCGACAATGTTGTCAAGAGCAATATGCAGATTCTGTCCACCATACAAATTTCTGAATTTAATTTTGAATTGTCATTTCATGTAGTAGATAATAAGTGCCTCAAATATGATATGATAATTGGACAAGACATTTTTGAGCTTGGTTTTGGAGTAACTTTAGAAAGAGATAGATTCGATATCTACAAAACTCAAACCGTATTGTCTTTAAATAATGATAAAAATGTAAACGAGATAGATCATAAAAGTAATGTTAATTTGGAGCTAAGTAACAGTGATAAGTTAAAATTAAACGACATACTGGCCAAATATTCCAAATTTCTCATTGATGGCATTCCAAATAGACGTGTTACGACAGGTTCTTTAGAAATCCGTTTAGTGGACGTAAACAAAACAGTACAGAGACGACCATATCGTCTTAGCGAGAGTGAGAAAGAAATAGTAAGAGAAAAGATTCAGCAAATGCTAGAATCCAACGTAATTAGACCAAGTAGCTCCCCTTTCGCTAGTCCAATGTTACTTGTAAAAAAGAAGGACGGCAGTGACAGACTGTGCATAGATTATCGAGAACTCAACGCAAATACTGTGTCAGATAGATACCCCTTGCCATTAATATCAGACCAAATAGATCGCCTGCAAGGCGGTAAATATTTCTCTAGCCTAGACATGGCCAGTGGCTTCTATCAGGTTCAATTCACCCCGATTCGGTTGAGCGAACTGCATTCGTGACACCAGAGCGTCAATATGAATTTTTAGCTATGCCCTTTGGCCTCAAAAACGCTTCGTCAGTCTTTCAACGTGCTATAGTTCGAGCTTTAGGGGATTTGGTTAATAAATATGCAGTAGTCTATATCGATGACGTATTAATTGTTTATAGTACTATAGAGGAAGCATTTGACAGATTGGAAACAGTTCTAAGCGTATTATCCAAGTCAGGCTTTTCCTTTAACATTAAAAAATGCAAATTTCTGCAAACGGAGATAGAGTACTTAGGTTTTCTTATAAGAGATGGCGACCCAATCCTCGAAAAATACAAGTACTTACCCAACTTCCCAAACCAGAATCAGTCACACAAACTAGACAGTTCATAGGTTTAGCATCTTACTTTAGGAAATTTGTCCCACATTTCTCAGAAGTAATGAAGCCTCTTTATCTGCTAACATCAAAAATAAACGAATTTGAGTGGAGCGAAAAGCATGAGGAAATTCGAAAAAAAATTATTAAGGTGCTAACTAGTGATCCCGTTTTATTCATATTCGATCCAAATTTACCAATAGAGCTGCATACGGATGCTAGCGCCAATGGGTATGGCGCTATGCTATTGCACATGGTAGATGGTCAGCGCCGTGTAGTTGAGTATTACAGTAAATGCACCACAATATCCGAGTCAAAATATCATTCGTATGAACTCGAGACATTGGCGGTGTACAATGCGATTAGAAATTTCCGACATTATTTAAGCGGCAGAAAGTTCACAGTATATACGGACTGTAATTGTGTTAGTGCAAGTCAAAAGAAAGCGGCATTGACGCCGCGAGTTCATCGTTGGTGGTCATTTCTGCAGTCATACGAATTCCAGGTGGAATATAAAAAAGGGAGCCAAATGGCTCACGTTGACTGCTTGTCTAGGAATCCCGTCACCATAGTAGAGCAGGAAAGTTTGAGTAAGGTAGTGGAGGTACGAGTTGACTTGGCAACTATAACCCACAACTGGCTTATATCCGAACAGAAGCGTGATCAAGACATATCGCAAATCATGACCGAGTTAAATAGTGATGAAATACAGAAAAAAACAGCTAATTCTTATGAAATCAGGTATAGTTTGCTGCATCGTAAAATTCAAAGAAATGGGAAGACACGATGCTTGCCAGTCGTACCCAGGGCATTCAGGTGGTCGGTGGTTAATCATGTTCACGAAGCTGTAATGCACTTGGGGTGGCAAAAAACCCTAGATAAGATTTACGAGCATTATTGGTTTGATAGAATGTCAAAATACGTGCGAAGATTTGTAGAAAATTGTGTGACATGTAAATTGTCAAAATCGGTGTCAGGTAAAATACAATCGGAGTTACATCCCATTCCCAAAGTAGAGATACCATGGCATACGGTTCACATTGATATTAGTGGGAAATTAAGCGGGAAAAAGGACGAGAAGGAATACGTAATAGTTCAAATTGATGCCTTCACCAAATATGTTTACCTGTACCACACGTGGAACTTGGACACGGTGAATTGCATACAGTCAGTAAAGTCTGCGATATCAGTATTTGGTGTTCCTAACAGAATTATAGCGGACCAAGGTAGATGCTTCACGAGTAGCGAATTTCGAAAATTCTGTTCCAATAACAAAATTGACCTTCATGTAGTAGCAACGGGTGCCAGTAGGGCAAATGGCCAGGTGGAGCGCGTTATGAGTGTGCTAAAGGGCATGCTAACGGCTGTAGAGACAAGTGAGCGAACATGGCAAGAAGCATTGGGCGAAGTACAATTGGCAATAAACTGTACCATGAACCGGGTAACTAACCATAGTCCATTAGAGCTGATGATTGGCAAAGAAGCGAGACCCTTGGGAATGCTCACTGTAAATGAGGAAGAGCGTGTAGATCTGAATAAGGCTAGGAAGAAAGCTAAGGAAGGCATAAGTAAGAATGCTCAGTATGATAAGGCAAGAGTAAATAAAAAGCATGCTCAGGTAGTAAGGCATAAAATTGGCGATCATGTATTGCTGAAAAGCGAAGAGCGGCACCAAACGAAGTTGGATCCAAAGTTTAAGGGACCATTCGAAATTGTACAATTGTTAGATGGTGACCGATATTTGTTAAAATCATTGACAACTAGAAGGGTGTATAAATACCCGCATGATAGTGTGCGTAGTGTGCCTAAAGATCGAGAGACCTTGGAATTTGAAGAAGAGCTTCACGACGGCAAAAAGTAGTGCGTGCAAGCAAGAGATCTGTGACCCAAGAAGGGTGCGAGGGAGAAATTTTATGCAGAAGAGAGCGTAGTACTCTGATTTGTATGAGAGAAGTCTGCTAAAATTATGATTTGATGATAAGTGAATTGGTAACCAGATGATTGAGCTTGAGCGGAAGAGAGCGTGTACTCTAAGATATGTGAAAGAAAAGAAAGTTATCCTGCTAAGCTAATCTCTGATGCATATCCAAGTGGTTGGGTTTGTACGGAAGAGAGCTTGTACTCTAGAGAATTTGAGAAGTGTTATCCCGTCAAACTAACGCTTGAAGGCACAAGAAGTGCAATTGATTTTGTTTTGAAGTATAAGTAAGCTTTGTAATCATAGGGATAAGCAAAGTAATATAAAATATGGACAATGATGTGTTCTGATAAATCTTGTACTATGCAAAGCAACACGAGGACGTCTTATAGTCAGGAAGGCCGTGTCGGAGATAAGATAGATTTAATTCAGATGGTATTTACTGATTAATTGTAAGTTAAGTGTATGGTCTAAAAGGAAATAAATGAGCATTGAAAATGAAGAGAGAGAAGCTTATTAGAATAAGAGCGCGTTAGGGAAAGAGAGTAAAACCCTGCTGAGCGTGGCACAATGATGGAAGGAAGGAAGTGGAATGGGAAGGCAATCGAGAACTGCCATCGGAAGTGAAAGGTCATAAGGAAGAATATCATTGCGACTCGCTGCGTGTGCAAAATAGAAAATGACTGAGAAAAACGACCAAAATTTCCCGACAAGTACAAAAAATAAATCAGCTCACACATTGAGCTAAGTCCTCATCTCCACGATGAAGCCAACGTAGACAGCTTTGTTAATTCACTTGAGTCTGTACTCGTCTCTGCAGCTCGAGCCTCAACATCGCAAGCTATAAATACACAAAGCAATAAAAAGACAAATCTACAAATCGAACAGTTCGTCCTCGAAAAGCGGCGTTTACGTCGCGAGTGGCAATTCCACAGATCGCCATCTGCTAAGCAAAGCTTTAGACATGCCTCACGTCAACTTACTAAAGCCCTACAGCAAGAAGAAGATTATGTCCACCGCCGCTATATAGAGCAATTGTCAACTTCTGGTACAAAACACTCACTATGGAGAGCTCACCCAACTCTAAGCTCACCGAAAGAAACCGTGATGCCTATTAGAAATCCCACAGGCGGCTGGGCGCGCAGCGATGCAGACAGAGCCAGCACGTTTGCCAATCACCTTAAAAATATCTTCCAACCAAATCCGGCCACTAGTGCCTTTACTTTGCCGACTTTACCATATGAGCCTCAGCTTCAATATGAACCAATCGAGTTTCGCCCAAACGAAATCGCCAATATCATCAAAAACCAACTAAATCCGAAAAAATCACCAGGCTGCGACCTCATAACTCCCAAAATGATCATTGAGCTTCCATATTGCGCCGTCTGCACTATCATCCATCTCTTCAATGCCATCACAAAACTTGGCCACTTTCCAGCGAGATGGAAAAAGTCAATTATAATAATGGTAGCGAAGCCGGGAAAAGACCACACAATTCCCACGTCGTATAGACCTATAAGCCTACTTTCATGCTTATCTAAACTCTTTGAGAAATGCATTCTGACTCGAATAAACACATACCTAAGGATCCAGGAAGGAATCCCGTCCCATCAGTTTGGGTTTCGTGAAAAGCACGGAACAATTGAGCAGGTCAACCGGATAACAGCAGAAATTCGGAATGCATTCGAAAAACGCGAGTACTGTACCGCAATATTTCTAGATGTCTCTCAAGCATTTGATAGAGTCTGGCTAGAAGGTCTAATGTACAAGATCAAGACAATGCTCCCTTGTAATACCCACAAGCTTTTAGAGTCTTACCTTTACGACAGAAAATTTGCTGTGAGGTGCAACACAGATATATCTGACGAATTCACTGTTGGAGCTGGAGTTCCTCAAGGAAGTGTACTCGGACCAACATTATATGTTTTCTTCACAGCAGACATCCCGACAAGCACACGACTAACAACATCTACGTTTGCTGATGATACAGCTATTCTTAGCCGCCCTTAATGCCCGATGCAAGCAACTGCGCAGCTAGCTCTTCATCTTGTGGATGTTGAAAAATGGCTATCAGACTGGCGAATTAAATTAAACGAAAAAAAATGCAAGCACGTTACGTTCACCTTGAATAGGCAAAACTGCCCGCCCCTTACGCTAAACAACACCCTACTCCCGCAAACAAACGAGGTAACATATCTAGGAGTATGTCTAGGAGTATATCTAGGAGTATATCTAGGAGTAACATATCACCTCGATAGAAGACTCACATGGCGTCGGCACATAGAAGCTAAAAGAACCCACCTAAAGCTAAAAGCCAGCAGCCTTCATTGGCTTATCAACGCTCGGTCTCCCCTTTGCCTTGAATATAAAGTCCTGCTGTATAACTCGGTACTTAAACCTATATGGATGTACGGCTCCCAGTTATGGGGGAATGCCAGCAATAGCAATATTGACATAGTCCAGCGAGCTCAGTCGAAGATCTTGAGAACACTCACCGGGGCACCGTGGTACGTTCGCAACGAAAACATACATCGCGACTTAAACATTCTTCCAGTCAAAGATGTGATTGCAGAACAGAAGGAAAAGTACTTTAGCAAGCTATTGTCGCCCCCTAACCACCTGGCGAGAGGTCTAACAAGGTTGAGCAACCAATCACGACTTCGTCGCAATGACCTACCCACCCAGCGACCGTCTTGAGGAACGCGCAACCAGAATGCAGTCTTAGTCTACTGTTAGTTAAATGTTAATGTTAAGATTTGAAAACTTATTGTTAGTCTCAAAATTAAGAGAAGATCCAATAAATAAAAGCAAAGTTTAATTAAAAAAAAAAAAAAAAGAGTTTGGCAATTGAATTAGACATTTAGGACATCACATTGAGGGACGGCGTTGTGGGACAGAGAATTTTGCCGGTTGGCGTGTTCAAGGGCGTCGTCTTTCAGGTGCATCGGGTCGTGTCATCTTGGAGGGTAAGTTTTGTTTTGGTTTCTTCTTCTTATTAGTCTTCCAATTGTCAGTGTTTTTTTCTTTAGCTAATCAGATACATTTGCAGGTGAATCCAGTGGAAGTCGTCAAGTGGATAAGGGTTATCACAGGTGAGTATCACAGATAGTTGATCAGTCGGCAATCAGCGTCGTTAAAAAGAGATTTTTAGATCAATAACATGGAATGCTGTATTAAGAAGAAGACGAAAGATTACGTAAACATCAAGAACACGTGAACAGTAACGACTTCAGGACAAGATTAAAAACAGATATTTAGGACGACATTAAGCAGGCAGGTACGCAGATGATCCTGGAGCAGGTGCAATCCTTGGAAGTGCAATAGCTTTTCAGGCATCAATTCCCTTCAGGGGGGGATATTTGGAGCGTATTAATTTCAATTTTCCATTATCGTTTCAGTTCCTCCGTGTCGCAGGACGCAGGACTGCGTCCTCCTGCGAAGCGGAGGACGCAGCCCTCGTCTTGGCAGGAATGATCCCCATAGACATTCTGGCAACCGAAGCGGAGGAAATATACAAATCCATCCAACAAGAGGGATGTACAGCACCCCGGGAGGCCATCAAGAGGTCCGCCCGGCAACGGTCATTATCCATTTGGCAGGAGCGGTGGGATTCAGCGACCACAGGAAGATGGACGCATAGGCTAATCCCCAACCTACAGGAGTGGATCGGAAGAGGAAAAGGCCAGGTGAGTTACCAACTTACCCAGTTTCTTTCAGGCCACGGAGGATATAGAAAGTAACTCCACAGGATCGGGCACGAGGAAAGCCCAGAATGCCCTAACTGCCCAGGAGCAGATGAGGACCCAGAGCACATACTCTATGTGTGTAGGAGGTACCGTGCAAGAGCAGGAGCTCTACCAGCTCCAGAGCACCTAATAAGATACATGTGCAAAGCACAGGAGCAGTGGAACCGGGTTAGTCAGGTTATAGCTTATACACAGGGCGACTTAAGAAGGCTAGAAAATGAACGTCGCTTAAGGGAGAATGCCTAGGTTAGGCAACCCTTCCCCGCGAAGTAATACCTTACAGTGGTTCCGCGGGGTCTGTGGTGTGTGCGGGGGTGGTTTCAGTACGTAGGCACTGGCTAGACACGCCGGTGAATCGTGCATACTATTGGTACGGACCAATAGTATCTCGGATAGATTTCCACCTCAATGGCGCAATCCAAAAAAAAAAAAAAAAACACACACACAGACACACACACACACACACACGGTCACCTCCCTGGTGCCGAACGGAGCGGACGCGCCGCGGAGGAGCTCCTAGTAGACTCACCGTATCCCGGTCGTGCTGTGCTAGAAACGAGTAAACGAGAAGTCAGGTGCATTTGCGAGGCGCATGCGAGGCTCACCTGCTGAAGGCGGAGCGTTCCTGGAACGGAGGTGGCTCCTATCTCGGATCCCGACTCCTAGGCCAGGGGCGAAAGGGGTAAGCAGTGGATTTCCCTCTCTTGGCTTTCACTACTCTCTTTCCTGTGCTGCTCCTTTTTTCCCGCGGTAAATCCGCGGTATCACGTTACTAGAAGCTGCGGTAGAATCAGCTGATCCTCAGTGCTGGGAAACGAGCGTCCGCCACGGACCTCACCCACCGGTAGAGGGCGCTAACTTGAGCTTCCAGAGGGGAGCGCAAGCCGACGCCGGCAGAGGGCGCCTGTTTTTCTATCTCCCAAGCTCTCACTCCTCCTAGAGCTAAGTAGAGCATAAGCAGAGGCGCACGCACCCTCCCGTGCAGGAGGTTATGCGAGGGTGGCGGGCAAAGAAGTTAAAGGTCGCGGATCTGACCGAATGCCAACCCCACCGCCGCGGCGGTACATGCGTAAAACGGGGCTCTGGCGACCGAGCAGGGGCGGTATAACCCCCATCGCAGATTCGAGGGATGTCCCACCTCTCTCTCTCACCCAAAATCCACGTAGCGTCTGACCCATAATGGGCGGCTGCGTGGTCTGCGTCTGCGCCATATTGGCCGGCAGAAAAAAAATTTTTACCTGGCAGGAGGTATAAACTGCAAACCTGGCAGCAGGTATAAAATGCGACTATTAAAGGAATGGAAGAAAAAAACATAACTACTCCAGGTGGCACCCACAACTGTGGAAATCCACCCGCGGAAACACCCGCGGCCAGGGCAAGGATTCTGGAGGCCCTATCTTATATTCCAAAAGAGACTGCTCCACCGGCGGCCCACTTGGCCGGTGTCCCAGATACTGCTACAAGTGAGACCTTAGAAGAACATCAGGCGTTCAGACGTGGAAGCAAGATGAAAAGAACTCCTCCCAAGCAGATGGCGAGCGTTCACACCCCGAAGAGGCATCGGGACCAGTTGTCCCCGCCATGTAGCTCCCAACCAGAGAAGAAAACCAAAACCCCGCAAACACCCATCGTTGAGATGGGCGCGATCCTGGATGACCTTTTGGCAAAGGTAAACGACCATAAGGTTAGAAGCATTAATCAAACCATGAAGAATTCTTTCGCAAGGCTGAAGGAGTTGCAGGAGTTGCTGCGGGACCGGATACTCACCGCCCAGAACCAGGAGGAAAGGCCCAGGTGCGGATGCAGCCGGGATGAGCCAGGCTGCTACAGTCCACGCGTCGAGGTAGCGACGCAGACCACTCCGGAGCGCGCCTCGTTTAGTAAAGTCGCAAGGACGAAGCGCCCGGCGGAGATCCCCCCTCCGCTCAGCGCAAAGATAGCCGGTAAAAAGGATGCCAAGCTATCCCAGACTAGGAAGAGCCATCCTGACGCTCTCATCATAACGGGAAAGGCAGGATACACGTACGGAGACGTCCTTAAACTCGTCACCCGCCGGCAAGACGACAAGCTTGAACAGGTAAGCCAAAGCGTCAGGAGGATCAGGCGCATGGCTAAAGGCGAGCTCCTGCTGGAACTGGCGGTAGCCAAGGAAGCTAATGCGCTCTCGCTAAGGCAGACGCTTTCCCAGGTGCTAGGTGAGACAGCGAGCGTCAGAGCGGCCACGGAAGAGACCACTCTGGAGATACGCGACTTGGACGACCTAACTACTAAGGACGAAATAGTCGCAGCATTCGCAGCTCGAATGAGCGGACAGGAGGAAACCATCAGGGTTAAGTCCCTCCGCCCAGGCTACTCCGGAACCCAGGTCGCAATTGTGGGAGCGGGATCAAACCTCGCTTCCAAGATCCTGCTAGAGGGCAGGATCAGGATAGGATGGACCAGGTGCAGAGTTAGGGAGCGCACGGCCCAGCGTCGCTGCTATAAGTGCCTGGGCTTTGGACACATCGCCGCGTTCTGCAAAGAGCGGACGGACAGAAGCGACTGGTGCCTCAGATGCGGTAATCCAGGCCACAAGGTGGCTTCCTGCTCGAAGGAGGCAAAATGCTTCCTCTGCGCTGCTGCAAACAAGGCAGAGCTTGCCCACGTAGCTGGCAGCAGGAGATGCCCACTAGGCAAACCAGAAGTCAAAGAACAAAGAAGGGCATGAGGTTCATTCAAGTCAACCTCAACCACTGCGAAGTAGCTCATAGCCTACTCGAGCAGACCTTAAGGGAGAAGAGGGCAGATATAGCCCTAATCAGCGAGCCGTTTAAAAAAGCCGAGACGCATAACTACATTCTAGATCCAGCCAAATCGGCAGCAATCTGGGCGCCAGGCGCACAACCCGAAAGCATTCAAAGGGGCGTTGGTTTTATCCGGGCCAAAGTGGGCGAGTTTTGGCTTTATAGCTGCTACCTGCCCCCACGCCTCACTCTTCAGCAGTTCACACACACCCTGGACGAGATATCCCACGATGCGAGGTTCAAAGGCAATGTGGTGATAGCGGGCGATTTTAACGCCTGGGCGGAGGAATGGGGCTCACCCCGCACCAACGCCAGGGGTCGCGCGCTCCAAGAGACCCTTGCGGCCCTCGACGTTGCCCTCCTGAACACTGGCTCCCGAAACACGTACAGCAGAGCAGGGTACGGATCGATCGTGGACCTAACCTTTTGCAGTAGCGGACTGCAGCGGAGGACAAAGTGGTCCCTCAGTGAGGATTACACTGCGAGCGACCATAAATACATAGTCTGCGACATAGAGGACAGAGGGCAAACCTTTGCAAGAGCGAATCCACTGAGGTTTAAACCGGCGACTCTGCAACCCGAAATATTCGCTCATGAACTGAGGATTCCAGATCCCTCGGGAGACGCCGAACGCGACGTACAGGAGACCATGGCCGCGGTTCAACAGGCCTGCCGAGCCAGCATGGGGTCTAGCCGTGGCCACTCAAGGCACCAGGAACCGGTGCCCTGGTGGTCACCGGAGATAGCCCAAGCGCGCAGGGAGTGTCTCCGAACCAGAAGGCTGCAGCAAAGAGCCAGAGGAAGGCCGGACTTCGAGCAGAAGAGTGAGGACTTTGCTGCAAAGCGGAAGATCCTGAAGAAGATGATCAAAGAGGCAAAGAAGAGGTGCTTCCTCGAGATGTGCGACGCAGCCGAGCAGGATCCGTGGGGCTCGGCCTACCGGGCAGTGGTAAAGAAAGCCAAGCAAGCAAAGCCGATCGCCCCAAAAGAAGCCGCCACGATGAAAGCCATTGTTGAACACCTCTTCCCGACGCTGACCTGCTCAACACCGAGCCGAGCAAGAGAGTCGGTCGGCTCAACGCCGGCCCAGACAATAAGCGCCCAGGAAATCGTAGAAATCGCCAAGGCTATCCAGGTCGGAAAAGCACCCGGTCCAGATGGGATCCCAGACAGCGCGATTAAATTAGCCATGTCTACGTTCCCGGAGCGATTCGCCAGTGTCTTCAATGGATGCTTGAGGGAAGGATTATTCCCAAGAAGGTGGAAAACTCAAAGCCTGGTCCTGCTGCCAAAACCAGGCAAGCCGCCGGAGGACCCGGCGTCCCTCAGCCGATCTGCCTCATCGACCACGCCGGGAAAGCCCTAGAGCGCTGCATATGCCGGAGGCTCCAGGCGGCGGTAATTGACGCAGGAGATCTCTCCCCATTGCAATATGGGTTCAGGGAAAACCGCTCCACCATCGACGCAATCTCCCTGGTTAAGAGGATAGCAGCCAAGGCAATCGAGGGGACCAGATGGGCAGGCGGAAGCAAAGAATACTGCCTGATCGCCACACTAGACATCAGGAATGCCTTCAACACGGCAAGGTGGGACGCCATAGTGGAGGCGCTGAATACCCTCCGAGTGCCGCCTAGCATCATCAAGGTCGTAAGGTCGTACCTTAGCGATCGTTCCATCAGGTACGAGACAACCACTGGCACCCAAGAGCATACGGTCACCTGTGGGGTACCTCAAGGTTCCGTTTTAGGCCCAGTACTATGGAACATCATGTACGATGGGGTCCTAAGGCTTGAGCACCCAGAACGAACTCACCTTGTGGGCTTTGCGGACGACTTAGCAGTCGTGGTCGTCGCAAAGTCAATCCAGGAAGCCGAAAATTCATGCAATGCAGCCATTGCATGCGTCGTCGAGTGGCTCGACCGGGCGGGGCTAAGTCTAGCCCATCATAAGACAGAGGCTGTCCTGGTCTCAAGCAGGAAGCGTGTCGAGACAGCCACGATAAGCATCAGGGGCCACTCGGTCACATCAACCAGGGCCATCAGGTACCTGGGTGTAATGATGGACACGAGGCTCTGCTTCAGGGAGCACTTCGCAGAAGCCAACAGAAAGGCAGCAAACGTCGCCAGAGCCCTGGGAAAAATTATGATGAACTGCAGGGGCCCAAAGCAAGGACGCAGATTATTGCTCCAGACCGTCTGCAGCTCAACGATGCTCTACGCAGCCCCCGTATGGGCGGAGTCGGCCAAAATAAGTACGTACACCAAGGGCTTAAACAGTACATACAGACTGTGCGCCCTAAGGGTTTGCTCGGGCTTCCGGTCCATCTCGGATGACGCAGCTCTCGTCATCGCAGGCATGGTCCCTTTTGACCTTCTCGCAGCGGAACGGTCCGAAATATTCCAGGCTCTAACAGAGCTGAGCGGGCAAGTACCGGCGGCGACACGCCGTCGGCTTAAACTAAGCTCGAGAGCGACGAGCATCAGAAAGTGGCAGCGACGCTGGGACGAATCGACCAAGGGACGCTGGACCCACCGATTGGTCCCCGATCTGGAGAGATGGCTCCATAGAAAACACGGAGAAGTAAATTTTTGGCTCACGCAACTCATCAGCGGCCACGGTTGCTTCAGAAGCTACCTTTTCAAATTTGGTCATGACGACGACCCAAGGTGCCCGGCATGCGGCGTAGAAGAAACTGCGGAGCACGTGGTCTTGGACTGCCCACGGTTCACAGCTCCAAGGCAAAGACTTCTTGGGGATGTACAGACGGCGGAACTCCTCGGAAGAAGGCTGCTGGAGGACGCCCAGTTCTGGGATGGTCTGAGCAGCTTTGCAGCTACAACCATGAAGGAGCTGAGACGGCTGGAAAGGATCCGGGCGGAGGCTAGGCTCCAAGCCGAGCATCCAAATATTGCGGGGCGCTAATCTTACGCCAACCCTAGCCCTGCGAAGCAAAGCCTACCGGCATTTCCGCAGGAGCAGGTTTAGGAGACACCACTGTTAGTTTAAGTTGTAAATAAAGAAACGATTAAAAAAAAAAAAAAAAAACACACACACACACACACACACACAGGGAACAAGCCGACCGACGACCAACGCTGGGAAAGACGCGGGACACGTGGCTGGAAGTGGGAAGTGCCCGATGTTTAGGAGCGCCCTCTTAAATACAAGGAAAAAATGAGATGCAAGCAAATAAACCTCAACCACTGCGAGGCAGCACACTCGTTGCTAAGGCAGGCGGTAGTGGAAGGCGGAACACAGGTCGTCCTCATCTCGGAGCCGTATAGGAGCATCCCAGGAAACGGATGGCTCGCAAGCAGCTGCAAAGGAGCGGCCCTATGGTCGACGGAGACGGCCCCTCAGGACATTAGGACATCCTGCGAAGGCTTCGTCCGAGCCAGCATAAAGGGTGTTACCTTTTATAGCTGCTACGCCCCGCCGAGATGGGACATTCCGCGCTTCTAAGGAGAAAGCGCACTAATAAGAAAGTGCGACTGGGAAGTCTGCGATTCTTTTACTTACAGTGACCACCAAGCCATACACTTTACCCTTGGAGGGGTAAGTAGGAAATGGATTCCCAAGGTGACAGGACCGAAATGGAAGGACAAGTCCCTGGATCGAGAAGCATTCTCGGTAGCTCTCCAGACGCACGACTGGACCCAACCATCTTCTCCAGAGGAGTCAGCAAACGACCTATCGAGGTCTATAGCTGCTGTCTGCGACTGCGCCATGCCTACGAGGATACGGTGCAGAAGAAGAGCAGCGGTATACTGGTGGAATCAGGACATCCAGCGACTCAGGACTGCCTGCCTGCGAGCAAGGAGGCGATACCAAAGAGCAAGGACGGTAGAGGATCGGATCATTAAAATGGAGGATTTCAAGGCAGCCAAGAAGGCCCTGAAACTGGCAATAAAAGCCAGCAAGCGACAATGTTTTAGGAGGATCTGCGACGAGGCACAGGTGGACCCATGGGGGACTGCCTACAAAGTAGTCATGAAAAAAATGACAGGGCAGGAATTCCTTAGGCCAACATGCCCCATTCTACTAAGGAAAATAGTAGAATCGCTGTTCCCAAAGCATCCGCCCAAGCGGGAAATTCTAATTGCCGGAGACGCGGAGCCATTCACTCCAGTTTCGGAAGAGGAGGTCAGAAGCTACGCGAAGAAGATCGGCACTAGGAAGACTCCAGGGCCCGACGGGATCCCAAACGCCGCCCTAAAACAGGCAATGGAGGAAAAACCGGAGGTCTTCGCAGAGACCTTCAACAAGTGCCTCCAAAGCGGCACTTTTCCTAAAACTTGGAAGTTGCAAAATCTTATTTTGCTTCCGAAAGGGAACAAGCCGACTGATGACCCATCAGGATACAGGCCCATATGTCTCTTGGACACGGTAGGGAAAGTCCTCGAGATGACCATTGCCACTCGCATCTCGAAAATCTTTGAGGAAAAAGGAGCGCTCTCTGGGAACCAATATGGATTCCGGAAGGCACGCTCTACGATTGACGCGATCAAGGCGGTGACCGACATGGCTGAAGCTGCCATCGCAGGATCAAGGTGGAGATGGGGCGATAAGGAGTACTGCGCGATGATAACATTAGACATCCAAAAGCCGACATCCAACATCCAAATTACGCAAAAAAAAGCCGACCGACGACCCATCAGGATACAGGCCCATATGTCTCTTGGACACGGTAGGGAAAGTTCTCGAGATGACCATTGCCACGCGCATCTCGAAAACCATTGAGGAAAAAGGAGCGCTCTCTGGGAACCAGTATGGATTCCGGAAGGCACGCTCGTCACGTCGGTCCGTCGTCACGTCGGTCCTACTGTATGCAGCGCCGATATGGGCAGCACCAGTCAGAGGAAACCTAGGGCTTAAAAGGAAGCTAGGCGCATCGTACCGGCTCACAGCGCTACTAGTCATCTCGGGTTTCAAGACGATATCGGAGGACGCAGCCCTCGTCTTGGCGGGAATGATCCCCATAGACATTCTGGCAACCGAAGCGGAGGAAATATACAAATCCATCCAACAAGAGGGATGTACAGCACCCCGGGAGGCCATCAAAAGGTCCGCCCGGCAACGGTCATTATCCATTTGGCAGGAGCGGTGGGATTCAGCGACCACAGGAAGATGGACGCATAGGCTAATCCCCAACCTACAGGAGTGGATCGGAAGAGAAAAAGGCCAGGTGAGTTACCAACTTACCCAGTTTCTTTCAGGCCACGGAGGATATAGAAAGTACCTCCACAGGATCGGGCACGAGGAAAGCCCAGAATGCCCTAACTGCCCAGGAGCAGATGAGGACCCAGAGCACATACTCTATGTGTGTAGGAGGTACCGTGCAAGAGCAGGAGCTCTACCAGCTCCAAAGCACCTAATAAGATACATGTGCAAAGCAGAGGAGCAGTGGAACCGGGTTAGTCAGGTTATAGCTTATACACAGGGCGACTTAAGAAGGCTAGAAAATGAACGTCGCTTAAGGGAGAATGCCTAGGTTAGGCAACCCTTCCCCGCGAAGTAATACCTTACAGTGGTTCCGCGGGGTCTGTGGTATGTGCGGGGGTGGTTTTAGTACGTAGGCACTGGCTAGACACGCCGGTGAATCGTGCATACTATTGGTACGGGCCAATAGTATCTCGGATAGATTTCCACCTCAATGGCGCAATCCAAAAAAAAAAAAAAAAAAACACACAGACACACACACACACACACACACACAGGGAACAAGCCGACCGACGACCCATCAGGATACAGGCCCTAGTTGGAGATGGAGTTCCTCAAGGAAGTGTACTCGGACCAACATTATATGTTCTCTACACAGCAGACATCCCGACAAGCACACGACTAACAACATCTACGTTTGCTAATGATACAGCTATTCTTAGCCGCTCAAAATGCCCGATGCAAGCAACTGCGCAGCTAGCTCTTCATCTGGTGGATGTTGAAAAATGGCTATCAGACTGGCGAATTAAAGTAAACGAACAAAAATGCAAGCACGTTACGTTCACCTTGAATAGGCAAAACTTCCCGCCCCTTACGCTAAACAACACCCTACTCCCGCAAGCAAACGAGGTAACATATCTAGGAGCACACCTCGATAGAAGACTCACATGGCGTCGGCACATAGAAGCTAAAAGAACCCACCTAAAGCTAAAAGCCAGCAGCCTTCATTGGCTTATCAACGCTCGGTCTCCCCTTTGCCTTGAATATAAAGTCCTGCTGTATAACTCGGTACTTAAACCTATATGGATGTACGGCTCCCAGTTATGGGGGAATGCCAGCAATAGCAATATTGACATAGTCCAGCGAGCTCAGTCGAAGATCTTGAGAACAATCACCGGGGCACCGTGGTACGTTCGCAACGAAAACATACATCGCGACTTAAACATTCTTCCAGTCAAAGATGTGATTGCAGAACAGAAGGAAAAGTACTTTAGCAAGCTATTGTCGCACCCTAACCACCTGGCGAGAGGTCTAACATGGTTGAGCAACCAATCACGACTTCGTCACAATGACCTACCCACCCAGCGACCGTCTAGAGGAACGCGCAACCAGAATGCAGTCTTAGTCTACTGTTAGTTAAATGTTAATGTTAAGATTTGAAAACTTATTGTTAGTCTCAAAATTAAGAGAAGATCCAATAAATAAAAGCAAAGTTTAATTAAGAAAAAAAAAAAAGAGTTTGGCAATTGAATTAGACATTTAGGACATCACATTGAGGGACGGCGTTGTGGGACAGAGAATTTTGCCGGTTGGCGTGTTCAAGGGCGTCGTCTTTCAGGTGCATCGGGTCGTGTCATCTTGGAGGGTAAGTTTTGTTTTGGTTTCTTCTTCTTAATAGTCTTCCAATTGTCAGTGTTTTTTTCTTTAGCTAATCAGGTACATTTGCAGGTGAATCCAGTGGAAGTCGTCAAGTGGATAAGGGTTATCACAGGTGAGTATCACAGATAGTTGATCAGTCGGTAATCAGCGTCGTTAAAAAGAGATTTTTAGATCAATAACATGGAATGCTGTATTAAGAAGAAGACGAAAGATTATGTAAACATCAAGAACACGTGAACAGTAAAGACTTCAGGACAAGATTAAAAAACAGATATTTAGGACGACATTAAGCAGGCAGGTACGCAGATGATCCTGGAGCAGGTGCCATCCTTGGAAGTGCAATAGCTTTTCAGGCATCAATTCCCTTCAGGGGGGGATATTTGGAGCGTATTAATTTCAATTTTCCATTATCGTTTCAGTTCCTCGGTGTCGGCAGCGTGGGATGACAATTTCCAGGTAAATATTTGCATGTGTTTTCCCATGATCCGTGGTCTTATTTCAATTTGCCCTTCATTCCTACAGGTTTTGCACGTTCGTGAAGGCCCAAAGAAGAGGTAAGTAGGCTAAATTTTGTTTCTTCTTGTCTCGTTTCAGGTTGCCTCCCCTCTATTGTAATGCAGCGTTGGAGCACACAGACACACACACACACACACACACACTTGTCTCCTACATGCGAGCATACATTTAGGCGCGACATATGGTAGCACCTGTGCACCCGGAGAGTGAGAGGACACCCTGAGAGTGTTGCGGACAAGGTGTACAAGGTCACGGATCGGACCGATTGCCAACCCCACCGCCGCGGCGGTACACCCTGGTAATGGGGCACTGGCGACCGAGCAGGGGCGGTATATCCCCCATCGATGCTTCGATGGATGTCCCACCTCTTCTTGTCCCTCTCCCCCGCCTAAAATCCACGCTGCGTCTGTCCCATACTGGGCGGCAGCGTGGTCTGCGTCTGTGCCACATTGGCCGGCAGCTACGGTACCTGGCAGGAGGTATAAACTGCAAGCCTGGCAGCAGGTATAAAATGCAACAACAACCAAAAAAGGAATGGAGGAAAAAAACAAAATTACTCCAGGTGGCACCCACAATAGTGGAAATCCACCCGCGGAAATCCCCGCGGCTAGGGCAAGGATTCTGGAGGCCCTAACCATCATTCCAATCAAAACTGCTTCACCGGTGGCACACTTGGCCGGTGGCTCAGTATGTGCTACAAGTGAGACCGCGGAGGAGCTACAAGCTTTCGGTCGGGGTAACAAAATAAAAAGAACCCCCCCCCGACAGACGGCAAGCGACCACACCCCGAAAAGGTATCGGGAACCAAATTCACCGCCCAGCAGTTCCCAACCTGAGAAAAAGCTAAAAACTCCTCTATCTCCCATCGATGAGATGGGCGCCATCCTCCTGGACCTCCTCGCTAAGGTCAACGAGCAAAGGGTCAGAAGCATAAACCAGGGGATGAAGAACTCTTTCGCGAGACTGAAGGAACTGCAGGAGTTGCTGAAAGACCAAACCCTCATGGCCCCAAATCAGGAAGCAGGGGATAGGTGCAGCTGCAACAGAGAAGCAGGCGGAAATAAGGCCCACGTCGAGGAAGCAACGCAGATCACGCCCGTGCGAGCTACATACAGCAAGGTAGCGAGGACGAAAGGCCCAGCGGAGAAGTTTCCTCCACAAAAAGGCAAACAGGCCGCTGAAATTAAGGGCGCCAAGAAAAGCCTAGCCAGGAAAAGCCGTCCCGACGCGCTCATTATCACGGGTAACGCAGGAAGCACGTATGGGGATGTTCTCAAGCTAATCACTCGCCGTCAAGATGGGAAGCTAAACGACGTCTGTCAAAACGTTAAAAAAACCAGGCGCACGGCAAAAGGTGATCTCCTGCTAGAACTGGCGGCAGGAAAAGACGCCAAAGTTTTGGATTTGAGGCAGACGCTATCCCAGGTGTTAGGCGAGGCAGCGAGCGTGCGAGCGGTCACAGAGGAGACCAATATTAAGATCCGCGATCTGGACGACCTCACCACAAAGGACGAACTAGTGGCAGCGATCGTAGCCCAAATGAGCACGCAGGAGGAGGCCTTCAGGGTGAAGTCCCTCCGACCAGGCTACTCTGGCACCCAAGTCGCCACTCTGGGAGCGGGCCCAGATCTCGCCTCCAAGATTCTGAGTGAGGGGAGGCTGAGGATAGGATGGACCGTTTGCAGAGTCAGGGAGCGCAAGGCCCAGCGTCGCTGTTACAGGTGCCTTAACTTCGGGCACATCGCCGCGTTCTGCAAAGAGCAGACGGATAGGAGTAACTGGTGTCTAAGATGCGGGAAACCAGGACACAAAGTCGCTACTTGCACGAGCGAGGCAAAGTGCTTTCTCTGCGCAGCAGCCAACAAGCCAGATCAGGCACACGTCGCCGGAAGTAAGAGATGCCCCCTGGGCAATATAGAGGCTACTAGGAGCCGACGGAAAAGAGGATAATCCAGATAAACCTCAACCATTGCGAAGTAGCGCAAAGCCTCCTCGAGCAATATGCGAGAGACAAACGCGTAGGCGTGGCTCTAATAAGCGAGCCATTTAGAAAAACAAGGAGCCAAAACTACATTTTGGACTCCACGCAGAGTGCGGAAATCTGGGTCTTCGGCACCCAACCAGAAAATACATTCGCCGGCGAAGGCTTTGTCCAAGCCAAGGTGAATGGCATCTGGCTGATAAGCTGCTACTTACCGCCGCGTCTCACACTCCAGCAGTTTGGACGCACGCTAGACGAGGTGGCCGAAGCGGCTAGACCCATAACCGATGTGATAGTGGGAGGAGACTTCAACGCCTGGGCAGAGGAATGGGGGTCAGCCCTCACCAATGCAAGAGGCCGTACGCTCCTGGAAACCTTCGCGACCCTGGATGTGGCCCTGCTAAACACAGGCTCCCGGCACACCTTCAGCAGAGCAGGATGCGGCTCGGTGATAGATCTCACATTTTGCAGCAGCAGGCTTTTCAGGAGGACGACGTGGGCCCTCAGCGATGAGTACACTGGCAGCGACCACAAATATATTATCTGCGACACCTCAAACGGAGCAAGAGAAACGCCAGGCTCGAGACCTATAAGGTTCAACCCAGCGACGCTGCACACCCAAAGGTTCGCGCAAGGAATAAGGATGGAAGACCCGATCGGAGACGCGGAAGACGGTGCGCAACATGTAATGCTGGCGGTGGAGCAGGCATGCCGATCTAGCATGAAGCTCAGCAGAAACCATTCCCGCCACCATGAACCGGTCCTATGGTGGTCGCCGGAGATTGCCGAGGCGAAACGGGAATGCCTCCGAGCTCGAAGGCTGCACCAAAGAGCCAGGGGAAGACCGGACTTCGAGCCCAAACGGCAGGAGTTCGCCGACAAGAGGAGAGCTCTAAAAACCCTTATAAAGGAGGCAAAAAAACGGTGTTTCCTGGAGATGTGCGACGCCGCTGAACAGGACCCGTGGGGAACGGCATACCGGACGGTGGTCAAGAAGGCCAAGCAAGCCAAGCCTTTACCACCACGAGAACCCCAAACGATGGAGAATATAGTAGAGCACCTCTTCCCAACGCTAAACTACTGTAACGAACTGTTTAGCTATGTTTTGCTCGCAACAAACGCCGCGGCTAGCTCACAGAGTTTGAGGGTACGTTCCACCGAATTTATAGTTCGACGTGATTGCCCGAGCCCAGAAATAACACGTTAAAACTTCTTTATAAATAAATCCCCTTTATTGTAAATAGTTTACAAAGCAATAAAAGGAATCTCACCGGCTGTCTGGCTCAGCCGACCGACCGCTCGTCCTCCCGTCGATCCCCGATCCCCGCTCCGGGTTGGTGCCAATACGCACGCCCTACCAAAGCTTGCGCCCGGCAGGTCGTGCGGTCTTGGTGCCTGGCGCCGAAACGGCTCTCGGTTCCCTTCGTTCGGACTCACGGACTCTGGTTGCGGGGCCTGTGTTGTTGATGTCTTCTGCTGCCGCTACCTGTCCGTCGCTGCTGCTCCCTCGTCGTCGCTGCGCTACGGTTGCCGCTGCTCCCTCGTCGTCGCTGCTATGCTGCTACCGCTGCTCCCTCGTCGCCGCTGCTATGCTGCTGCCGCTGCTCCCTCGTCGTCTCTGCTCTACTGCTGCTGTTCCTCCGTTTGGGGATGCCGTGGACCTCGGAACCCTTGGCTTGCCTGGATTCGCCCTTTCGCCGTGGCCGGCACCTAATCCGTGTTAACAGACCGAGTGGCTCACCTCCCAGGCATACGCCGGGCAGGGTACGCTCCTCGCTGCTTAGCGGCCGGATCAGGGCACGAAGGGCCTTCCTACCCTACAGGACACGCCCCCGGTCGCGTTCGCCACTCGCCTCCAAACACCTGCGTGCATACGCCCCGCAGGATCTGTGGTAGGCCAGAGGTTTGGGCGTCGCGTCTCCTTTGACTCCAGGTGGTTTGCTGTGCATACGGTCCAGCGCCTGGATCAGGATTCTTTTGACTTCCCGGGGTGTCCCTGCCTGGTTTCACAAATGGGCTTGAGTTCCCGGGTTGGCTATCCCTCGCGTTACAGGATCACACCTGGATCGAACGGTCAGGAGCAGACAAGGCGTACGCCAGGCTGATCCGTTGTTGCCGCCACTACACCAGGATACCTGTCGTGTCCGGGAGTAACTCCACCCGACTCTTTTACCCTGGGCCTCAGCTTTGCCGCGGATCCTTGATCCTTTCCCCCTGACTCCTTGCTCGATTTGATGCGCGTACCGCCGCCGGACTTACCCACAGGGGGTCCTTAAGCTATTCTCGTATATCCTCGCTCACTCGCTTTAATAGCCCGCACTAAGGACTGTCGGACTTACCCACGGGGGGTCCTTCAGCCTATACTCCTAACTCTTCAAGGAAGCTTTCCAACTTGAATTCCAGACTTACCCACGGGGGGTCTTTCACTCACTCTCCCAGCTTCCCTAGAAGACTCGGCCTCGATTCGCTCCATGGGCCCTCCTTATATAGTGCCAGAGGCGCCCGTTAATCCTTGCGAATCTACCTCCTGCCGTTAATCCTCCGCTCCTTTACTTTCTCCGTTAGCTTTCTCTAATCCCGCCGTCTTTCTATCGGCGGGCTTTCTTTATTGTCCCTCCCCCGATTGCCCCGCTTAGGCCTCCGATCCGCATTATTTTTGTGCCGGTCATCGGACTTCGTCCCGATGCCCCGCGATCCCCCCCCGGACATCCCAAATGCATTTCTGTGTTTTATGCATTTTCTAAACACAGCTGCGCAATCGCCGGCCGCTTCTTTCCCCGCCGACCCCGCTGCTTCCTATGACCTTCGAGCGCGGCCGCGGAGGCCCGGCCGGGACCGTTACTTTCCACGGTGACTCCTCTTTTCGCCCTCTTCCGTGCGCGACGCCGTGCTGGTTCCTCTTGCCCCCGCTGCTGCCCCCGCATGCCGTCTGTGTCTGCCGCCCCCGCATGCCGTCTGTGCTCGACGCATTTCTCCCTTGACACCTTTCTCTCCTTCCGTATCTCTACACACCGCAGCGCTGGCCCGTCCGACGCTGCAGTGCTGACTTGCATGTCCACCCCCCCGCTGTTGCCCCTCTTGCCACCTGTCTTGGTGTGTGGGAGATCTAATCTCCTCACACTTCCCCCCTTCTTCGGGAACGACAGAAGCTTCGTGGTTCCAGCTTCATGTTTGTTGTTGTTTCGCAAAATTTCTGTTTTTTTTTTTTTTTTGACTTGTTTTTTTTTTTTTTTGCGTGTGGATATTTGTTTTTTTTTGCGTGTGGATATTTGTGTGTGGATACCCTTATCCACTTCCCCCCTTCTTCGGGTGACTTTAGGGTCGTTCCCCTTCCATATCCCTATTTTGTTGCGAGTACCGCTTTTTTTCTTTTTTTTTTGTATATATAGTTATATATACATATGTATTCTTATATGTTTCCCTTTTTTTTTATATATTTTTTTTTTTAAATATTTTTTCCCATCTTTTATTTAAATATTTTTCTTATATATATTTTTTTTGCTCTTTTTTTAAATATTTTTCTTATATATTTTTCTCTGCTTTTTTTTTTTTTAATATTTTTCTTATATATTTTTTCTTTGATTTTTTTTTTTTTTGAAAATTTTTTTTCCTCCTTTTCATTTTTTTTTCCTTTTTTTTTTTTTTTTATGTATATTCCTTTTTTTTTTTAAATATGTATGTACTTTTTTGTGTCCTTTAGACTTCCCCTTACCCCCTTTTTTTCCTTGAGTGTTTCGTTTTGTGATATATATTTTATTTTCTGTTTTCTTTTTTTTTTTATTATTTTATAGCTTCCGGGTGACGCGTATCCCGTTCTGGCCGCCGCGCACCCGGAAACTTTCTGGCCCAATCTGCCAGACTGTGCTCCACCTGCCCGGCTTTCCTTTCCTCCTTCGGGCCTCTTCCTCCACCTTCCTCTTTAGCTCCGGCGGCCAGTTCTGCTCGGGCACCGCTCCTCCATCTCCTGTCGACTCGGCCCTTTGGAGCACCGGCCTCGGCGGCCTCTTCTCCGGGCAGGAGACTTGCCTCTCCAGCCCCGGCCTCACCTTCGGGGCTGGCCACACCCATGGACCTCTCGTCCACGGCTCCTCCTCTGTCTCCTCCTCCTTCCGCTCCTGCGGGTGCGGGGTGGGTGGCCTCGCCGGCTGCCACTTCCGGCTTGGCCATTCCCGTGGCCCCGTCATCCTCCTTATCCGCGCGTCCTGCGCCTCCTTCCTGGCCCAACGGCCCCGCCGGGTGGCCCTGTTCTGCCGGCACCTTTGGCGCGCCGCTCTTTGGAGCATTGCGGCACGCCCTGCCGCTGCTTCCGTTCTCCACCGGTGGGTCGCCTCTCGGGCCATCTCCTCCGCCAACCTAGTCCTGGCCCTTGCCAGCGCCAGGGTAGCGCCTGCCTTCCGCTGGTCCTGGCTCCTCCTCCGTCTCCTTCTCATCGCCTGTAGGTTCAGGCTCGGCCGGTGGTCCTCCTCCTCCGTCCTGGCCTTTCCCACCGGGATCGCCGTGACTCCATTGGCCCCCCGGACCATCACCCGGAGGACCCTCCTCGTCGATTGGAGCCGCCGGACGTCCCAACCTGGCAAGTCGAGGATTTCCAGGTCGCTCTCATCTGACGAGACGACTGGCGAGGCGTGGGATGACGGCTGGGATGACTTCTTAGCTTCCATGTTATACTTGTATAAAAAGGCCGGCCCGTGTCCGCTGCTGCCTTTTATAGGCCCGCCGCCTGGTACAGATCCGTTCTTGCGGTTCTTTTGTCACTCATCAACTATGATTTCGCGGTGCATTTATGGACCGTCCAAGATCCGTGGTTGTATATGTGCTTTGCGTTTTTTTTTTCTATTGGTGATCGTACCCTCTCCTTTTACTTCTATCCTACGCCTTCGGTGCCGATTCCTCCGCCTGGGCTTTTAGCTCGCTTATGTGGGCTCTCCTCTCCATCTTTGTGATCCCGTGACGTAGCACGGCGATCACCGGCGAAATGAAATTTGTTACTGCGTATGGCCCGTCGTATCTCGGGGCTAGCTTCGCCGCAAAACCTTCGGCCGCTTTAGATAGATGGTGTTCTTTCGCCCACACTATGTCGCCGATCTTCGGGCTCCACTCCCGCCTCCTCAGATTGTAGTGCCGAGCCTGCTCCTGCGCCGCGCGCTCCATGTTTCTCCGCACCAGCTCGAACACTTCTTTTAATTTTTCCGCATTCTCTGAGGAAGTGGCTTGGGCTTCTCCTGTCCCCAATGCCCCCTGGTCGAAAATTGCTTTCGTCATTCTTGGCTCTCTGCCTTGGGTGATGAAACACGGAGAGTATCCCGTGGAGTCCGACACGCTCGAGTTCACCGCCAGCATCAATTCTGGCCAGTGCTCGTCCCACGTCCTTTGGTCTTTTCCTGCAAACTGGGCGATCATCGTCTTCACCGTCCGGTTTGCCCTTTCCGTCGGGTTTTCCTGAGGCGTGTATGGTGCAGTGAACTGGTGGCGAACTCCGAGCTCCTCGAGGAATTTTTTGAAGCTCCGGCTGGTGAATTGAACACCATTGTCCGTCACCATTACCTTTGGCACCCCGTACCTGGCGATGATCCTTTCACGAACTGCCTTCTGCAGCGTCTCTGTTGTGGCTTTCCGCATTGGGACCATTTCTGTCCATTTTGAGAACCGATCGATCATCACTAGTAGCATGGTGTTCCCATGCTTGGACCTCGGCAACGGTCCCACGAAGTCTGCACACACCGTCGCCCATGGCTCCTCTGGGACCTGTGTTAACATCTTCCCCGCGGCCTGCATCTGGCTCGGTTTATAGCGCAGGTATGTCTCGCATTTCCTGACGTATTTCCTCACGTCCCTCTGCATCCCTGGCCAGAAGTACCTTGCTGCTATCTTCGCAATTGTTTTTCTTCCGCCTAAATGTCCTGCTGTTGGTGCGTCGTGGTTCTCCTTCAGCACCTGTTGCCTCATGTACATTGGCACACATAATTTCCACGAAGCCACTTCCTCGCTTCCGGCTCTGTGTGGAACATGCCGGTAAATCAGGCCAGCCTCCTCGACGTATTCCGGATACTTCTGTGGGTTTTCTTTTAGTTTCTTCTTCAGCGAGCCAACCCAAACGCATTCCGCGTCTTCCGTTGCTGTGGCACTCCTCAGCTTCTCCACGATCGGCTGGCGGGAAAGTGCATCCGCGACTACGTTCAGCTTGCCTTTCCTATAGCTGATTACGTAGTCGTATTGCTGCAGCTCGAAAACCCATCTCGCGATCCTTCCAAGTGGGCTCTCTATGTTGTTTAACCACTTCAGCGCCATGTGATCCGTTATCACGTCGAACTGGTATCCCTCCAGGTATGGCCTCATTTGCCGAATTGCCCAGATTATTGCGAGACACTCTTTCTCTGTTGCCGAGTAGTTCTTCTCCGCGCCTATTAGCGTTCGGCTGGCGTAAGCGACCACTCGCTCGCCCTCATCCGTGTCCTGCGTCAGCACTGCGCCTACGCCGTAATCGCTGGCGTCCGTTTGCAGTACAAACTTCTTCGTGAAGTCGGGGCATGCCAGCACCGGGTCCTCTGCTAACCGCGACTTTAACTTTTCGAACGCTTCTTGCTGTCTCGACGTCCACTCCCACTTTGTTCCCTTTCGCAGGAGATCGTTCAAGGGTTTTGCGACCCCCGCGAAATCGGGAACGAACCGTCGATACCACGACGCCATTCCTATGAACTGCCGTACCCCTTTCACGTTCGTTGGTGGTTCCAATTCCGTGATCGCTGCGACTTTTCCCGGATCCATACCAATTCCGTGACTCGTTATCCGGTGGCCTAGGTACAAAAGCTCTTCCCTGAAGAAATGGCACTTCTCTGTGTTTATCCTTAGGTTCGCCGCCTTCAGTCTTCGGAAAACTTCCCTTAAATTTGCCATGTGCTCCTCCCTCGTGCGCCCGATCACTATTATATCGTCCTGGTACGCGAATGCGTGGGGAGCCATGTCCGGGCCTATGACCTGGTCTAGAGCCCTTTGAAAAGTTGCCGAAGCCGAGTGTAGTCCGAACGGCATCACCTTCCACTGGTACAGACCTTTCCCTGGTACCGTAAAGGCCGTGTATTTCCGGCTCTCTTCCTCAAGTGGGATTTGCCAATAGCCGTCCTTCAGGTCGAGGCTGCTGAAAAATTTTGCCTCCCTCAATTGCTCCAAAATGAAATTTATCCTTGGCATCGGGTACGCATCCTTCACTGATTTTGCGTTTATCTGCCGAAAGTCTACGCACATCCTCCACTGACCCGTCTTTTTCTTCACCATGACAATGGGTGAGCTGTAGGCGCTGTTTGAAGGTTCGATGCATCCCTTCTCCAGCAGTTCTTCCACCTTTTCATTGATTTCCCCCTGTATTTTGGGGTTCTTTGGGTAGTATCTTTGTTTAATTGGGATGTCGTCCTTCATCGTGATTTTATGCTGGGTTATGTTTGAACAACCCTTCTGATTCCTGAACGCCGCCAGCTCTTCTTCGATGAACCTTTTGTCCCGCTCGCGCTCCCATTCCTCCGAGGGTCCCGCTATGGCTATGGACAGCCTATCCTCCAGGCATCCGCTCCATCTCTCTCTTCTCGGGATCGTGACTTGGTGGCCTGCGCAGTTGATTGTTGTGCCGAATTCTGCGAGGAAATCCCATCCAAGCACCGCGCTGTCTCCCATGCCTGGCAACACTATCATATTCAAGTCCTTTTTCTTGTTGCCAAAGCTTACAGTTGTTAGGAGTACCATTTGAGTTTCTATGTGGCTCCCGTTGGCCAACTTCACTAATCTTCTTGTCGCTTTCCGTTCTCCGGCGATTCCCGGGTCCTCTGCTAGCTTTTCTGAAATGAAGCTAGCCGTTGCCCCGGTGTCCACCATGGCCCTCACTTCTGCTCCTCCGACCTTGATGACCGCCGCCAATTGCTGACCGTCTCCGGTTAATCCTCCAACTATCTCTGAGAGGCAGCACCTCGCGATCTCCGCCTTCCTCTCTATGGCTGGGATCGCTGCACGTTTCCCGCTCTTTGGCAGCATTCCGTGCTTCTTACCCCCACTGCGCCGCACATCCTGCAGAACAACATTCTGGGGTTCCTGCACCCGCTGGCCCAATGGCCCATGCCTCCGCATCTGTTGCACGCCTGTGCTGGGTTTTCTACGTGTCCAGGCGTCGCTGCCCGCTGTATGTTCGGCTGCCTTTGGATTGGGTTTGCTGCCCATTGTTGGTTCGGCGGTTGTTGCCTTGGGCCTGCCCATTGCTTGCTCGGCTGCTGTTGCTGTGGCATTTGGCGATGCTCCTCGGGCTGCCATCTCTGCCCCCACCCTTGTCCTGGATGGTTCTGTTGCTCCGGTGGTTTATGGTGCAACTCCTCCTTTTGCCATCTTCTGTCTACCGCTGGGGACTGTCTATTGAAGACCTCCTCTTCCAAAGCCAGCTCCTCGAATTCTTCGGCTAGACCCATGACCTCCTCGAGTGATGCACATGCGTAGGGTCGCATGAACATTTTCATGCGTGGCATGCAGTTCTCCACGAGCCTATCGATGACCTCCTTTGTTGACTTTCCCAACGGCTTCATAAGCGCCTGAAGGTCTACCATGTACTCTTTGAAAGGCTCTCCTCGCTGTTGCTTCCGCTGCTTTACCTGGTCTGCCAGTTTTTCGAAGTATCCTTTTGGCAGGAAAAAGGCCTCGAAGCTCCTTCTGAACTCTTTCCATGTGGGCCACTCCTCGTCGTTCATCAGGAACCATTTTTGTGCTCTGCCCTGGAGTAGCTCGGGCATCGCTCGCGGGATAGTGTTTATATCCATCCCGTACGTTTTGGCAGACCATGCTACTCGGTCCACGAATTCGAGAGGATCCCCTGATCCATCGAAACGGAACGACCACTCTCGGACTTGCCTCGCCACCTTCGCATAGTCCACCTGTACCGGGACTGGCTTCCGCGCTTGTGGCTCCATGCTCCTCATGCTCTTCAATTCCGGCACTGCCAGACTTTGGATGAGCTTTTCTGATTCGCTCAGCGCTCTCTGCCTCGGCGTGGTCCTCTGCGCGAACTTCTCCTCGAATCCCCGCGCGACCACCATCACTTCATCCTCCTTTCTCTCTTCGGCCCACCTTGCCACCAGTGCCCTCATGCTCTCCACGGTTCCATCCGCTGCGAGACCGAGCTCTCTGCACACTTCGCACAACTCTTCTTTGCGAAGCGCGTAGATCCAGTTTTTCCTCCCCATCTTGAAGCAGTGTTACTCCTAGACTCTAAATCAATCACGTAGTTTGGGCGCCAGGTGTAACGAACTGTTTAGCTATGTTTTGCTCGCAACAAACGCCGCGGCTAGCTCACAGAGTTTGAGGGTACGTTCCACCGAATTTATAGTTCGACGTGATTGCCCGAGCCCAGAAATAACACGTTAAAACTTCTTTATAAATAAATCCCCTTTATTGTAAATAGTTTACAAAGCAATAAAAGGAATCTCACCGGCTGTCTGGCTCAGCCGACCGACCGCTCGTCCTCCCGTCGATCCCCGATCCCCGCTCCGGGTTGGTGCCAATACGCACGCCCTACCAAAGCTTGAGCCCGGCAGGTCGTGCGGTCTTGGTGCCTGGCGCCGAAACGGCTCTCGGTTCCCTTCGTTCGGACTCACGGACTCTGGTTGCGGGGCCTGTGTTGTTGATGTCTTCTGCTGCCGCTACCTGTCCGTCGCTGCTGCTCCCTCGTCGTCGCTGCGCTACGGTTGCCGCTGCTCCCTCGTCGTCGCTGCTATGCTGCTACCGCTGCTCCCTCGTCGCCGCTGCTATGCTGCTGCCGCTGCTCCCTCGTCGTCTCTGCTCTACTGCTGCTGTTCCTCCGTTTGGGGATGCCGTGGACCTCGGAACCCTTGGCTTGCCTGGATTCGCCCTTTCGCCGTGGCCGGCACCTAATCCGTGTTAACAGACCGAGTGGCTCACCTCCCAGGCATACGCCGGGCAGGGTACGCTCCTCGCTGCTTAGCGGCCGGATCAGGGCACGAAGGGCCTTCCTACCCTACAGGACACGCCCCCGGTCGCGTTCGCCACTCGCCTCCAAACACCTGCGTGCATACGCCCCGCAGGATCTGTGGTAGGCCAGAGGTTTGGGCGTCGCGTCTCCTTTGACTCCAGGTGGTTTGCTGTGCATACGGTCCAGCGCCTGGATCAGGATTCTTTTGACTTCCCGGGGTGTCCCTGCCTGGTTTCACAAATGGGCTTGAGTTCCCGGGTTGGCTATCCCTCGCGTTACAGGATCACACCTGGATCGAACGGTCAGGAGCAGACAAGGCGTACGCAAGGCTGATCCGTTGTTGCCGCCACTACACCAGGATACCTGTCGTGTCCGGGAGTAACTCCACCCGACTCTTTTACCCTGGGCCTCAGCTTTGCCGCGGATCCTTGATCCTTTCCCCCTGACTCCTTGCTCGATTTGATGCGCGTACCGCCGCCGGACTTACCCACAGGGGGTCCTTAAGCTATTCTCGTATATCCTCGCTCACTCGCTTTAATAGCCCGCACTAAGGACTGTCGGACTTACCCACGGGGGGTCCTTCAGCCTATACTCCTAACTCTTCAAGGAAGCTTTCCAACTTGAATTCCAGACTTACCCACGGGGGGTCTTTCACTCACTCTCCCAGCTTCCCTAGAAGACTCGGCCTCGATTCGCTCCATGGGCCCTCCTTATATAGTGCCAGAGGCGCCCGTTAATCCTTGCGAATCTACCTCCTGCCGTTAATCCTCCGCTCCTTTACTTTCTCCGTTAGCTTTCTCTAATCCCGCCGTCTTTCTATCGGCGGGCTTTCTTTATTGTCCCTCCCCCGATTGCCCCGCTTAGGCCTCCGATCCACATTATTTTTGTGCCGGTCATCGGACTTCGTCCCGATGCCCCGCGATCCCCCCCTGGACATCCCAAATGCATTTCTGTGTTTTATGCATTTTCTAAACACAGCTGCGCAATCGCCGGCCGCTTCTTTCCCCGCCGACCCCGCTGCTTCCTATGACCTTCGAGCGCGGCCGCGGAGGCCCGGCCGGGACCGTTACTTTCCACGGTGACTCCTCTTTTCGCCCTCTTCCGTGCGCGACGCCGTGCTGGTTCCTCTTGCCCCCGCTGCTGCCCCCGCATGCCGTCTGTGTCTGCCGCCCCCGCATGCCGTCTGTGCTCGACGCATTTCTCCCTTGACACCTTTCTCTCCTTCCGTATCTCTACACACCGCAGCGCTGGCCCGTCCGACGCTGCAGTGCTGACTTGCATGTCCACCCCCCCGCTGTTGCCCCTCTTGCCACCTGTCTTGGTGTGTGGGAGATCTAATCTCCTCACACTACGATGGTCGCAGAGAGCGAGACGGCGATGCCAGTCCCGTTCCAAGAGGTAACCATCCAGGAGATCGTGGAGGTCACGGCCGCGATGAAGAGCGGCAAAGCTCCAGGTCCTGATGGAGTCCCGGATATTGTAATCAAGCTGGCCATGGCAACGTGCCCGGCTGCTTTTGCTAAAGTTTTCAGCAATTGCATAAGAGAGGGCGTCTTCCCCAGGAGGTGGAAAGTGCAAAGCCTCGTGCTCCTCTCCAAGCCGGGCAAGCCGCCGGAGGTTCCGTCGTCATATAGGCCAATATGCCTGATAGACCACGCAGGTAAAGCCCTGGAGCGATGCATCCTCCGAAGACTCCAGAACGCCATAACCCTCGCAGGAGAAATTTCCCCGCTGCAATTCGGGTTTAGGGAGGGGAGATCCACGATCGACGCCATATCCATGGTGAAGCGGATCGCGGCTAAGGCCATCGAAGGGACCAGGTGGGCTGGCGGAGGCAAGGAGTACTGCCTTATAGCTACGCTGGACATCAAAAATGTCTTCAATACGGCCCGGTGGGACGCGATAGTCGAAGCGCTTCAAAACCTCAACATCCCCGCAAACCTGGTGGGAATCATCAAGTCATACCTCAGCGACCGCATCCTTAGGTACGATACCACTGCTGGCACCCAGGAGCATGTGATCACCTGCGGGGTCCCGCAAGGCTCCGTTCTAGGCCCGACACTATGGAACGTCATGTATGACGGAGTGCTAAGGCTGGAACTGCCGGAACGGGCACAAATTATAGGGTTCGCAGACGACGTTGCGATAGTGGTGGTTGCCAAGACTCTCCAATTGGCGGAGACCTCCTGCAACGCGGCTATAGAAAGGGTGGTAGAGTGGCTTACCCAAGCCGGCTTGAACCTGGCACATCAAAAAACGGAGGCCGTCCTGATATCTAGCAGAAAGCGAGTGGAGACGGCCACAATCCAGGTTGGCGGGCACGTGGTGAAATCCTCCAGAGCGATTAGGTACCTGGGTGTGATGATCGACACGAGGCTATGCTTCAGGGAGCACCTGATCGAAGCCAACAAGAAGGCGGCAAACGTAGCCAGAGCCCTGACGCGAATGATGCTAAACTGCAGAGGCCCAAAGCAAGGACGCAGGCTCCTTCTACAGACTGTCTGCAGAGCCACAATCTTGTACGCAGCGCCAGTCTGGGCGGAAGCCGCAAAGACAAAATCCTACGTTAAAGGTGTGAAAGGCACATACCGATTAGCGCCCTGAGAGTCTGCTCGGGTTTTCGCACCATCTCGGACGACGCAGCCCTCGCCATCGCAGGCATGGTGCCAATAGACTTGCTAGCAACGGAAGCAAAAGTTGTCTACGAGGCATTGGTAGATCAAAGGGAGGAGCACCCAGCAGGCCACCGCCAGGGGCTGAAGCGAGACGCCAGGGCCGCAAGCATGGCTAGCTGGCAAAGACGCTGGGACGAATCCACCAAGGGCCTGTGGACCCACCAAATAATCCCCAACATCTCGTGCTGGATGCGGAGAAAGCATGGAGAAGTTAATTTTTGGCTAACGCAGATCTTAAGCGGCCACGGTTGCTTTAGAAGCTACCTCTACAGGTTTGGTCACGACGAGGACCCAAGGTGCCCTAGATGTGGCATTGAAGAAACGGCGGAACACATCGTCCTGAGCTGCCCGCGCTTTACCGGAGCGAGGGACGAATTTCTCGGAGGTATGACGACGGCGGAGCTTCTAGGTAGAAGAATGATCGAGGACGCCGACGCCTGGAGCAATGTGTGCAGCTTTGCCGTAACTGCAATGAAGGAGCTGCGACGACTCGAAAGACAACGAGCAGTCGCCAGATCAGCCCGAAGCGAGCCCTAGAGCGGTGACACACACCCCAAACCTGGCCCTGCGAAGCAAAGCTTCGCGGCATTACCGCGGGAAACCAGGACTCCTCCACTATCCTATCGAATTTCCACTAGCTTTCCCTTTATTTTACTTTCCCTTATTTTACCACCGTATGCCTAGTACTGAAACTCGTAAATAAACCGATTAAAAAAAAAAAAAAAAAAA